>NC_062520.1:2940320-2942820 GCF_022655615.1 Tachysurus fulvidraco | reverse complement strand
AGTGTGTGTGTGTGGGGGGGGAGTTACGGAGTGTGTGTGTGGGGGGGGGGAGTTACGGAGTGTGTGTGTGTGTGTGGGGGGGGAGTTAAGGAGTGTGTGTGTGTGGGGGGGGGGGGGTTAAGGAGTGTGTGTGTGTGGGGGGGGGGGGTTAAGGAGTGTGTGTATGTGTGTGTGAGAGAGTTAAGGAAGTTGTCAGTTGTCAGTGTGATTGAAGGTGAGCTGACGGCAACTCATGCTGAAATTATACCTTCGCCCTGAGCCTCTTTATCAAATACCACCTTGTGCCACCAAATGGTATGAGCATCAGGCCTGTCAGTGACACACACACACACACACACACACACACACACACACACACACACACACGTGGACATGAAGCTGACGGCCAGACATTCACGCGTGCGTGCGCTCTCTCTCTCTGCCCCCCAGTAATGTCAGAGCTCAATATGGTGACATGCACAAAGGTCTTAAGAGTTAAAAGAAGGAAACAACCACTGAATCACACACACACACACACACACACACACACACACACACACACACACACACACACACACACACATCCAATAGGTTAATAATCTCACACACATCCAATAGATTAATAATCTCACACACACATGTCCAATAGGTTAATAAATCACACACACACACAGAGCTGGCCTATTCATTCACTCCCTCTTCCTTTCTCACCCGTGAGAGGGAGCGATGCCGGTTTCGATGAGAGGGAGGTTCGGCTGCTGATTCTCCTTCTTCTCCTTTTCATTTGGATCATCAGCAAACCTGAAAGAGGGATTTCACACAATCTGAACGTCACAGCGACGCTTTAAACACGTGCACTGAATCCTAAATGCTTTTAGTAGTGAACATTTATATTAAAGCAAATTAAAACACACTAAACACACGACTGACTTCTGGTCGCTTTAAGAATACTCAATTAAAACTGAACATGAATCAGTTTCTATAAGTTGAGATTTCTCTTATTTACAGTGCCAGATAACTAACACACACACACACACACACACACACACACACACACACACACACACACACACACACACACACACACACAGATAAGGGTGTAGACCTTCCACAAGATACGATTAGACAGGAAATGATTTGATATTTGATGTAATTCTAATCTACTACATCATGATTCGCTTCGTCAGGAACCAATTCATCAGGATCTGATATCCGATGACACGACTGAATCTAATACAACATGATTCGCTTCATAAGGAACCGATTCATCAGGATCTGATATCCGATGACACGACTGAATCTAATACAACATGATTCGATTCATCAGGAACCGATTCATCAGGATCTGATATCCGATGACACGACTGAATCTAATACAACATGATTCGATTCATCAGGAACTGATATTCGATGACACGACTGAATCTAATACAACATGATTCGATTCATCAGGAACCGATTCATCAGGAACTGATATTCGATGACACGACTGAATCTAATACAACATGATTCGATTCATCAGGAACCGATTCATCAGGAACTGATATCCGATGACACGACTGAATCTAATACAACATGATTCGATTCATCAGGAACCGATTCATCAGGAACTGATATTCGATGACACGAATGAATCTAATACAACATGATTCGATTCATCAGGAACTGATCAATTTGACAAAGAATCTAAATCTAACAGCATACAATTCATCAGGAAACGATTTGATATTCGAGGACACCATTGAATCTAATACGATATGATTCGATTCGTCAGCCGAGAAATATCTGCCGTTAACGCTACATGTAATACAATCTGATTCGATTCACAATACAATTATTCTGCGACTTTAAAAACCGATCAACCGCCACAGATTTGTGTCATAATCTTTAGTTACGCAGGTGGCAAAAATTCTGGAACTGTCTGTATATTGAATTGCGATGTTATATAATATCATCTGCATACAGGACACGGGTTGACGTGTACTCCCACTTCTCGGGATACGGTTCGGTCTGCGTACCTGTCGGTGATCTTCGGACTCTTCAGCACGACCGTGTTATCTTGATCCTTGGAAAACTCCACGACCAGCGTGTGGCCCAGAATCCTCAACTGATGGAGTCTCCTCAGAGCCTGCGACAAGGTCAGGTGAAAATAAACGCTAAATAAATCCAACGAGGCGTCATTTATTATTTATCCTGCACAACGGGCTGAAATATTCCGAGTGTGAGAAAGGGCTCGGAGCTTCTGGAGAACGAGGATTACGTGGTTTAGCGTCTGGATATTTAGCATACCTGCTCTTAACATGAGATAGTCTAGATAAACTGGTAGGACTAGAGTTAGACTGATTAGTAATCCTGTTATGTGGACGTATTAGAAAGAGGAGAAAGTCTCCATGTTCCTGTTGTTCCTAAAGGAGATGTTCTGGAGCGTTCCGGAGGTGATCTTACCTTCGACGCTGATGTCTCACTAGAGAAAGTGGCAAAAGCGGTGTGTTTCTGAAAACAGAGATGAAACCATTTAACA
>NC_062520.1:2927820-2937820 GCF_022655615.1 Tachysurus fulvidraco | reverse complement strand
TACAGCTTCACCTCCATTAAAGGGCTTATCGATAGTTTGGCTTTATGGAGAGATGAAATGCTTGAGTTTAGCCACCAGATGTCAGTGTTGACAATTAAATAATCCGGTTTGATCCTGAGGCTCATTTTTGTTCCCAAATCTGGCACAAATGTAACATTCATTCATTCATTCATTCATTTTCTACCGCTTTATCCGAACTACCTCGGGTCACGGGGAGCCTGTGCCTATCCCAGGCGTCATCGGGCATCAAGGCAGGATAGACCCTGGACGGAGTGCCAACCCATCGCAGGGCACACACACACACATTCACTCACACATTCACACACACATTCACACACTACGGACAATTTTCCAGAGATGCCAATCAACCTCCCATGCATGTCTTTGGACCGGGGGAGGAAACCGGAGTACCCGGAGGAAACCCCCGAGGCACGGGGAGAACATGCAAACTCCGCACACACAAGGCGGAGGCGGGAATCGAACCCCGACCCTGGAGGTGTGAGGCGAACGTGCTACCCACTAAGCCACCGTGCCCCCCACACAAATGTAACATATTTTGTTAATAAAATTTAAAGATTTTGACGTACTGACTAGATTAAGAAAATGATATGAAAACCATCTGGACCATAAACACATGACTCTCATGACACTGATTCAGCACAAGCTAATAATTTACCTGAAAATGTTTAATTACCTGTCAGATTTACTTTATATGTTACATGACCTGAGGTGGTGTCTGTCTGTCTCTCTCTGTATCTGTCTGTCTGTCTGTCCGTCCGTCCGCCTGTCTGTCTGCGCACATGGAGTTTTCTGAGATTCCAGATCTACAATTTTATCTGTTTTAAGAATATTTAACGCTACAAAGATTATCATTTGGTTACTTTACTGTAAAACATCCAAAAGTTGTCATTATAAATAAAATTGTAAATATTTCCTTTAAACAAAAACGTTCTGACCTAAAACAGATTCTTGTTAAAAGATTTTCAGTAAATGCTTTCTTTCTTTTAGTCTTTTTTCTTTTCTTTTTTTTTTTTACAAAAAAGGAGACCGATTTTTTTTTTTTACATAATTGTACTTACTTATGTAAACATTTTCTTCAAGTACAAAAGTTTTTTTCTCAGCTGAAACATTGCTGCACTACGTGCACTAATGTGTTGCTCATGATGTTAGTGACATTAGTGGTAGTTAACTGGTGTATAATGATCTCTGTCCCTCGGTCACAACATTGTTTTATTAGCTTAATGTTTATGGGTAAATATATTAGCATCCAAAACTATCTGAGTAAATCTAATCACAGAATTTGAACAATCCAGATGCTAGCCATTTGTTCATGGCGTACGTATTAGCCTCATTCATGCTAATCTAATACCTGCTGATTCTGAACAGTAGACAATTCGAACTGTACTTTATTATCTAAACCGTATGAACCGAGCCATTTGTCACGGATGTTCTGACTCGACACCGCGCTCAGAGTCGTTTCTCTAAAAATGCTGTCAGCAAGCCTCGAAATTCCTGTGCAAATGAACTCTTTTCTTCGCCTGTGACATGGACATTCCTTCCAGTCGGGATACAATGCCGCCTTTCAGGCTCAGAAACTTCCCAGGTGAAGGAGGAGCGGCGGACACTCGAGCCGGAGAACCCAGGACAGAACAGAGTCGTGTCCGAGAGGAAAGCGTGCTAATCGAGACAAAGACACTCGACTAGCTCGCTAACATTTTAACTGAAACGATATAATAGTTTGTAATGTTTAAAGCTCGCGTACAGTTTTATTAACACAACGTAAGTGCTAATCCAAACGCAGCTAGCCCTCGTCTGACGTATTTAGATTAGCGAAACATTTTCTAGTTTTAATGATCATACTTTAACAGACTTCTGACTAACAGAAGCATAAAGCGCTAACTCCGAGTCCAAATGATCGAAGTGTGTGAAGCAGATAAACCGACAGATAAAACGTGATCTATTACAAGATTTATCCAGAACAACCGAACAAAACCTTGAACAAAAACCTTATTTTTGTTGTCATGGTTACTCCAGAATGACACTGAACTCCATTTCCCATCAGCCCCAGCAGGTCACATGGCCTAATTATTTACACCTGTGCCTCATTCTCACTCTGATTAGCTGCATGATGTAAGCACCTGTGTTACAGCTTTATGGTTAAATGTTTGTAGGCATTTTTGTGTGTTGCTCAGAATCCACTCGTTTTGTCTCTTCTTTTATCTTTAAGTTCAGCGTTCATTGTTTTTGTTGTTTTGCACTTCATACATTAAGAATCCATCATTGTATCTGTCTTCTCAACTGGAACCTGAAACAAGTAAAGATTTATTCAAATAAATAAATAAATAAATAAATAAATAAATAAGAATTCATATTTCCTATGAAATTCCTTTAAGGTGAAGGACCTGTCTGTCTCTCTGTCTCTCTCTCTCACTCTGTCTCTCTGTCTCTCACTCTGTCTGTCTCTCTGTCTCTAACTCTGTCTCTAACTCCGTCTGTCTGTCTCTCTCTGTCTCTGTCTCGCTCTGTCTCTCACTCTCTCACTCTGACTCTCTGTCTGTCTCTCTCTCTCTCTCTCTCTCTCTCTCTCTCTCTCTCTCTCTCTCTCTCTGTCTGCCTCGCTGTTTCTCACTCTGTCTGCCTTTCTCTGTCTCTGTCTCTCACTCTGTCTGTCTGTCTCTTACTCTCTCTCTCTCTCTCTGTCTGCCTCGCTGTTTCTCACTCTGTCTGTCTTTCTCTGTCTCTCACTCTGTCTCTCTCTCTCTGTCTCTCACTCTGTCTGTCTGTCTGTCTCTTACTCTCTCTCTCTCTCTCTCTCTCTCTCTCTCTCTCTCTCTCTCTCTCTCTCTCTCTCTCCCCACCCCTCCTTCTGCCTTCAAAGAGCAGGAGAATGTTTAGTGTTTTTATAGTCTAACATAAGAGCTTGACTTCACTGTACACACAATTATTTATTATGGAAGTAAATAACTTTCCTGTTTAAATATTTTGTTTGTAATATTTTTTTCTGCCAAAATTATTTACATAAACTTTACATAATAGATTCTGTAAGTAATAAGATTTTGTAAAGATTTCTTATGTAAAGATTTTCCATGTGAATTTCCATGTATAGATTTAGTAAATAAAAATGTTGTAAAGTTTACTTATGTAAATATTACCCAATAATCTTATGTCAAGTTCTCTCGTGTAAAATTTCTAATCCAAACCTTTTTTTGTCGTTTTTTTAAGTTTACTTATGTAAAGATTTAACGTAACAATTTTCTTAAGATTTTCTAAATATTTATGTAGAGATTTTTAAAGATTCCTTAAGTAAATATTTCATATTTAAAGATTCCTAAAGTAATTACTGTACATGTAAATATTTCTTGTGTAAAGATTTTACATAAGCATTTTCTCGAGTAAAGATCGATCGATGGATGCATAAGTTCTAATATGTCGTCAATTATATTTACAATTGTATTAATATATTAAATTGGTATTTCATTATGAAGGTGTTTATGTATCATGGAAGGAGTCTCCAGTGTCGGTGCTTTGGAACAGTTAGTAACTATGGCTGTTTATAGCTGCTATAATTTTAGTGAGAACTTGGACAATCGTTTCATGGATAATCCACGACATTTAACGTAGCAATAAACGGATAAAATAAAAGATAAGTTGTAACATAGTTTACAGAAAAATAACTTTCTTCTTCAGAAGCTTTTAAAGACACAGACTATAAAATATGTAGTGGATGAACTGGAAGCCCAGGAGAAGAACAGGAAGGAACTCAGAAGTGTTAAGTTCAGATATTTAAGCCACGTCTCCTCGCTGAATCCGACTCTATTGCGACTTACAGTACCACCAAACTCAGACTGTGAATCCTGTCCATGTTTATTGATCACAGCATGTAAGAAAACATCATCCAATCAGTCTGAGACACTAAACAGCTCCACAAAGCCACAGTAGCTAAACTGATGGTTTAGTCTGAACCTCGTGATATATCATCAGATAACAGTCTCACTGAGGCAGCTATTAAACTCTGAGCGTCTTTCTTTAGCTTGTTGTTAGGCGTGAAACGTGTTTGTACGAGACTGATATCAGATCAGATCAGATTCCACAGCAATGTGTGCTGCAGATGTGTGTTCAGGCTGATGAACATGCTCCAGGCTCCAGGCTTGAACTGTCAGGAAAGGAGATCAGATTCTGTCGGCTTATCACGTCACGCTCGGAGGAAAAGCATGAAATATTCACTCTGGCACTCGAATAAATGACTGTGACAGTCAAAGACTAAAACATGCAGCTCGGGGATCCAGGGCCTGGGGAAAGGAATCAGACACGCAATCCGTGGCTTCATCACTGTCTCGATCACTGCAATCACATTAAAAATATCTTTCCGAGTTGCTGATTCCAACACCTGCTCTTCCACTTGTCCTGCCATCACCAGCATCTTCACCTCCACCAGATCTCCTTACTCTTACTCTAACAACCTCTGATTGCCCTGAACCCTGACATCGGCTGTTTCCAAATCAGTATATGGACAACCTTCCTAGTCAAAAAACATGATAAACCCATTTTATTTACATCTTCAATACATATACCAGGACAAGAAAGTATGACCATGTAACCCCAATGTTATCATCTCTACACTGGCTACCTGTTAAGTATAGAACTGATTACAAACTGCTGCTACTTACGTACAAGGCTCTTAATGGTTTAGCTCCCGTGTATCTAACTAGTCTTCTAACACGTTACAATCCTTCACGCTCTCTGAGATCACAAAACTCAGGGCTTCTGCTAGTTCCCAGAATATCTAAGTCTACTAAAGGTGGAAGAGCGTTTTCTTATTTAGCTCCCAAACTTTGGAATAGTCTTCATGATTCCTACATTCCTAAATGAAGATTAAAAACGTATCTCGTTAATCATACACATAATACATCTCATAACCGTGTGCTCCAGTATTCATTCATTCATTCATTCATATTTTACATTATACCTCATTATTCATTCATTCATTCATTCATTCATTCATATTTTACATTATACCTCATTATTCATTCATTCATTCATTCATTCATTCATATTTTACATTATACCTCATTATTCATTCATTCATTCATTCACTACCGCTTATCCGAACATCTCGGGTGACGGGGAGCCTCAGGCGTCATCGGGCATCGAGGCAGGATACACCCTGGACGGAGTGCCAACCCATCACAGGGCACACACACACTCTCATTCACTCACACACACACACACTACGAACAATTTTCCAGAGATGCCAATCAACCTACCATGCATGTCTTTGGACCGGGGGAGGAAACCGGAGTACCCGAAGGAAACCCCTGAGGCACGGGGAGAACATGCAAACTCCACACACACAAGGCGGAGGCGGGAATCGAACCCCCAACCCTGGAGGTGTGAGGCAAACGTGCCCCCCTGTGCTCCAGTAGATACACATTGTTATCTAGTGCTGGTTAAGATTATTAACAGCAGCTACGCTAATTTCTCCCCACTTTCTTCTCTTTTTCTATCCATCCAGAGGCATCTAAAGATGTTCCAGCTCCAGTTAGGTTCTGCTTCAAGATTTCAGACATTCAGTGAGAAGATGCAACTCCATGTGGTGTTTAAAGACAACAACCTCCTCATCAATACACAATTATCAGACTGTATCTGACTGTAGAAAGGACATTATTCGTAATAACACTCTCTGGTGTTTATAACAGTTTATAATCACACCCTTCACTGCTTTAGCTCATACTGTATTACCGCATCGGTAACACGTCTTCATTAAAAAGGTCAAATTAAAAGACACACACACTTTTTAAAAAAGCGATACACTTTTTAGAACAGGGCTTCATTTAAAGCAAGAACAATACAGATTTTTTATACACAGACTGATTTTAGTGAGGAATTCACCTTGCACTTGTTTAGAGAGAACAGCTGTAGCCATGAAGATATATAAAGCGTCCATAAGAGGCACTTTGTGGCTTTCTGCAGGAACCAAATCCAGATGACTGGAGCAGCAGCCAAATCCTCTCACAAATGCCTGTGTGTTTCCATGTATTTTAAGCTGGATAAACACCTCAAAATAACTGTGTTAGTATTGTTGGGTAAATGTGTGTCTGTGTGTAAATCTTTTAAAAATTACAGTAAATACAGTCAATTAGTTAAACAAAAATAACCACAGACACATTATTGTAGAGAAAATCGACGATAGTGAAAATATAAGTAATTAAACAAAGATGGAGTTAGCATTATGCGAGCACTTCATGCTAATATGTGGACCTGGGGTTCAAACCCATGACCTTCCAATCAGTAGCCCAACACCTGAACCACTGAGCTATCACATCCCACACTTCACTATCTACTTATAGCTTCGCCTCTTGTACCGTAAAGATCGGATCGCGATCATCTGCAGCAAAAAGTGTCCTTTCCGGGGACATAAAAATGTGTCAACATAGTAAACAGGTTAATACCTGAACTACCTTACAGGGCTCTCAAGTTTTTAAGACAGGCAAGCGAGACATCTCCAACGCCCCAACCAAAAAAAATAAATATTTCCATTTGTGTGTGTGCGTGTGTGTGTGTGTGTGTGTGAGAGAGAGAGAGAGATTATGACTGGTGGTGTTTATTGTAAGTGTTTGTGACCTTTTTGGACCCCTTTATCATGTGTAATGTTGCTCCCATATAAAACAGTTCAGCACAAGTCCAGACATGTTTAGGGTCATGATTGAGGACAATGTCCCGTCCAGAGACAAGCTGTTTCCTGTTGAGGTTTTGTTCAACCCCATCATCGAAAATACCCTCGCTAAAGTATATGGATCTTTTTTCATTGGTTGTTGTTACCCTGTTTCTGATTGGCTGTTGTGTAGCCTCTTTGTTTTTGATTGGCTGATAAGTGTCAGGCTCGACTAAGAACTAAGACGCGCTTGGTTCCTGCCCGGTTCCATAGAGACAGCGATGCGGACTGATACGTTTTGGATGCTGTGGCTTATTAAATATATGATAAATAGTCAAAAAGTTTTTACTGCTTGTGAAATACGACGTGTGGCCAGAGAGCGTGAGAAAAGACCGACATGAGGGACTGTCACTCTCAATGTTTGACACTTGACAGCTCTGTACCTTAAAAAAAGTTAGGGTGCTTTCACACCTGCCGTGTTTAGTTCGGTTGAATCTTACCAGAGTTCGATCGCTTGTTCGGTGTGGTTCGTTTGGGCAGGTGAGAATGCAGCGATCGAACTCTGGTGCGCACCAAAAGCGGACCAGACGAGCGTACCGAGACCTCCTTGAAGAGGTGGTCTCTGTACGCTTTCAAACAAACTCTGGTACGGTTCGTTTGTGGTGAGAACACGGTCCGAGATCGGATAGACCTGACTGCAAAAAGTATTGCACATTTTGGACTAAACCAGCTGCCGTAGTGGGTCGTCGGCGATATTTTCGGAAGATAAGCACATCACAGATTCGCAAAAGTAATGCTCGCCGCCTCCTGAAGTGTCTCGCGATGCGTCTTCGCCGTTTGCGGTGCATTAAAACGATATTTTCAAGCCGCATCCGCACTTCATTCTGAAAATTAAGACTACATAGAACGCTGTATACGAGCGATGTAGTAGATTACAACCACGAACATAATCGCAGCGTGCAGTCGTCTCTCCGTGGTGTACTGTATGCTGTATCCTCCTGTATTTTCCTCTTTTTGTTTACTTCCGGAGTTTCGTTGAAATTTCCCGCACGTTTATTCTGACCGATCGAGAAGCAGATTAAGAAATACGCTCAAAGACATGTGGCCAATGAGTGATGTGGATGTTATCACATGACTGCATTTTGGTTCGTTTCAACTGGTGCGGAACAGAATGATCGGTGTGGTGTGAAAAGCAACCAAAAACTGATAAAAAACTACAATGGGTCATTTATTTGCTTTTAGTCCGGACCAAATGAACCGAACTGTAGGTGTGAAAGCACCCTTAAACACACAGACTAGCAGGACAGTAAACAGGCTGACACATGAACTAGTGCTTCAGTAAACATTCTAGCACATGAGCTAGATTTATGCTAAACAGGCTAACTAGCCAAACCGATAAACGATCCTTTAGAATAAAAGATGTACTTAGTTTAAAGTAAAAAGCACATAAAATAGCATGAAACTGAGGGTAATGACTAAGAAACTAGCATTACAATAAACAGACACATACACTAGCCATAACGTAAACATGCTAGCAACTAACCTGTCATTTTAATAAATCAGATAAACTAGCATTGAAATAAACAGCGTAACACTTTACACTAGCATAATACATAAATATACATAAATGTGCCACATTTTTAGCTTAATTTTCTGTCAGTGAGTGTTTATATAATCGGAGATGATAAGCTAATTATCCTGATGCTAATGCTTAACCTTGTGTTTTTTTTGTGTTTGTTTGCTTTTAGATTTAAGGCAGCGAGTGAACATTTTATATTAACGCCTGGATAATCCTAGTAAAAACGTTGCAATACCTGCATCCAAAAAAACCCAAAAAACCTTCACCCCCACCCATTTAAGACTTGGTACAGTCCGTTCTATAGGTGACTGAGTGATGGAATGTGTGTATTCCCTCGAGCTGGGGTCGGGCGTCCTGAAGCAGCACAAAAATCCAACAGAAATCTGTCTCATATCTCAGGGCCAGGGTGGAGCTGCCAGGGTTTATCCTGGACCTTAAAAACCAGCTCCATCAGCTAAAACGGTAAATGATCCTTTAAATAAACTGATTTTTTTTCCAGCCGGAGTAAAAACAACCGTGTAGCTGATCTGTACATGAAGACTAATCCCTGGGTTTAACCCGCTGGTGTGTGTCTGTTAAGTATCTTCACGTGTGCAGGAGTGTGTTCTGGCTCCGCCGTGAGTCGTTCGCTTTCCTTTGATGCTCGATGTCGAGACCCGATGCTTCTCTCTCATTATTTTTTACTTTTCTTGCTTATAATTAAAGCCTCGGTGTAAAAATGGCAGAAAATGAATACCTGTGTAGAGACGTTAATATCACATTTCTTCCACAGAGACCGCTTTCTAAACACCATCGATGACGACATGCCTGATGTAATTAACTACTTTCTACCCGCAGGCTGCCTTTCTGGTTTGGAATCTTGAGCCGTGTCCCAAATCCCATACTTTACTGTACGCACTGTTCTTCTCTGTAGTGTGGTATAAATAGTGTGACTGAAGAAGTGTACGTATTATTTACTGAAAGCACCGAGTGTGAGTGTTGGACACTTCATGCACTCAACGATCTCAGCTTTAGTGGAAATTTATCTCATAGTGTAGTGGAAAAGGGGAGGAGCTACCAGGTCAAGATGGCCAACGATCCTCCGATGGACAAGACGTTGTATAAACATCTTTTAAATTAACCCATTTTCATTCATTCAAACTCTACCGCTTATCCGAACTTCTCGGGTCACGGGGAGCCTGTGCCTATCTCAGGCGTCATCGGGCATCGAGGCAGGATACACCCTGGACGGAGTGCCAACCCATCACAGGGCACACACACACTCACATTCACTCACACACACTCACACTACGGACAATATTCCAGAGATGCCAATCAACCTACCATGCATGTCTTTGGACCGGGGGAGGAAACCGGAGTACCCGGAGGAAACCCCCGAGGCACGGGGAGAACATGCAAACTCCACACACACAAGGTGGAGGCGGGAATCGAACCCCCAACCCTGGAGGTGTGATGCAAACGTGCTAACCACTGAGCCACCGTGCGTCCCCATTAACCCATTTAAAAAAAAAATTAATTCTATATATTCGTATGCTAAATCCACTATAGTGGTGTCGGTTTACGTGAGTGTGACATCATTTAACATGGACTGGGATTCAACTGGAATCCCATGTGGGCTAAATTCCTACATCACGCTCACTGTTATTATTTATTATTTAAGTTTATTATTTAAGTTTATTTGTCTTTAGTCACTCGACGCTTTACTCCTTAGACAAACTAATGACGAGAAGATCTTGACAGGTGGACTTCTTGTAAGTGTGTTGTCATGG
>NC_062520.1:2920320-2922820 GCF_022655615.1 Tachysurus fulvidraco | reverse complement strand
GTGGTAAATCCCGTCCCGACAACCTTCACGTCGCGTTCTTTCCCCTCCATCTGCACTGTCATCATCTAAAATTATGGCATTTAAAAGAGGCTTGTGTTGTTGTTTTTTTAGAGTCGGACGGACAGAACGAGCAGGGATTAGAACTTAATCTCATTTCATTTTCAGCCCGTCAGATGGGAGATGATTCATTTCCACGTGTAATCCTTCTGCTCCAGGTTTTCACTGCATTTCTGTAGAGCAGAGAAGGAGATGGATCAGAACACACACACCATCACCGTCCCGTTAAACTCGCTAAAGCCTCTTCATGTCCCAACCGGAGCAGGATTTCCTTAATGAACTCAAATCATTTGATGATGAAAGCCATTTTAGATTTAATAATGACGTACTGTATAAGGGGGACACGGTGGCTTAGCGGTTACCACGTTCGCCTCACACCTCCAGGGTCGGGGGTTCGATTCCCGCCTCCGCCTTGTGTGTGTGGAGTTTGCATGTTCTCCCTGTGCCTCGGGGGTTTCCTCCGGGTACTCCGGTTTCCTCCCCCGGTCCAAAGACATGCATGGTAGGTTGATTGGCATCTCTGGAAAATTGTCTGTAGTGTGTGTGTGTGAGTGTGTGTGTGTGAGTGTGTGTGTGTGAGTGTGTGTGTGTGAGTGAACGAGAGTGTTATTTTATTATTATAATAAAATAAATAAATAAATAAACGACTCCTTCCCTCCATAATACACAACACATTTTATATACTTTAGAAAGAATCTACAGACTTTAAGCAAAAAAATTTTTTGAGTTAAATGACCTGAAGTGACCTTTTGGTCCTCGTCACTGCAGGTTTGTTCAACGTCGATCACGACTCGTTACAGTTACAGGATTCTGGGCCACAGGAAGTCGTCCTGGCAAGAGATTCCTCCCACTTCCTGCTGGACATGTTTCACTCCAGGACATTTCTAAACTTAGCAGAACAAATTTGCATCCTGGAAATAAAGTCTCTATCAATAGGATGCAAGTCTTCAGAGACACGCTGCATAGCTGTGGTTCAGTAACTCCGGATTTTTACTGACGCTCTACTTGGAACACGTCTAATTATTTTCTGTAATCGAGTTCTGTAAGATTTCAGATTATTCTTCATTTGTATTTAAATTCATTCTGACAGCATAAGTGATAAAGTAACAATGATTTCATTCATTCATTCATTCGTCTTCTACCGCTTATCTGAACTTCTCGGGTCACGGGGAGCCTGTGCCTATCTCAGGCGTCATCGGGCATCGAGGCAGGATACACCCTGGATGGAGTGCCAACCCATCACAGGGCACACACACACTCTCATTCACACACACACACTCACACACTACGGACAATTTCCCAGAGATGCCAATCAACCTACCATGCATGTCTTTGGACCGGGGGAGGAAACCGGAGTACCCGGAGGAAACCCCCGAGGCACGGGGAGAACATGCAAACTCTACACACACAAGGCGGAGGCGGGAATCGAACCCCCAACCCACTAAGCCACCGTGTTCCCCTAACAATGATTTAACACAATAAATAGGATCGGTCGTGGAATTTCATCAACATTTTAATAATATACTTGTATAATATAAATTATAGGATTGTGAGATCTGCACTGTTTCACTGACTTCTGATATCTTAGATTCAGCTTGTTGTGATGATGATTTTATTATTTTTCTGCAGCATGTAAAAGAGATTAAGAACATTTCTGAATCACGGATATCATGGAGACGGACCTTAGATACGGCACCTAATTATTATGGTGGATTAGCAGTAAAAGACAGAAAAAAGAAAAAAAAAATCAATCAATCAAATAAAAAGGTGAATGTGTGTATTGTACTTTACACACAGACTAGCTTCATAAACTAGTGGGATTTTATAGCTTTAGCTAATTGGCGCTAATCGTTTTGAGGTTTGGTGTTAATTTGGTCAGTGAAGAAACAGCAGCCTGGTGGCTTTAGACGTCGGGGATTTGTGGACGTTTTTACGACTAAGCGATTAATAACAAATTGTTTTTAATTGAGTTTGAATTTGAAAACACACACACACACACACACACACACACACACACACACACACACACACACACACACAGAAATACCTCTGTGAACAGGAACGCTTACTTTACATGGTTCACCTTTAATCTGAGGTTTTCTGTCTGACAGGCGAAGCTCATTTATCATAAACCACTGATACCTGAGGAGAATGGAGTGTAAGGAATGTTCTGGGAATGTTCTGGGAATGTTCTGGGAGTGTGTCACTTTCAGTTGACAACCTTGATCAGATCTTCAGGACCTTCTGGTAAAGATTTAACCCTGTAACTAAACTTCCTTTACCATCTAAGGGAGCTTTCCCCCCCCCACGGTCACCTGAGTCACCTCAGACTTGCTCATTAGGGATAAATACAAACACATCTAATGTTAATCTGGGACTTTTGTATTATATTAATCTTTATATTATTCTTTATATGAACCTTTTGTTCTATGTTTATGTTCTG
>NC_062520.1:2870320-2912820 GCF_022655615.1 Tachysurus fulvidraco | reverse complement strand
ACACACACACACAGACAGACACACAGACACACACACAGACAGACAGACACACAGACACACACACACACACACACACACACACACACACACACACACACACACACACACACACACACACACACACACACAGACAGACACACAGACACACACACAGACAGACAGACAGACAGACAGACAGACACACACACACACACACACACACACACACACACACACACACACAGTTTTTCAACCTTTGATTGGTGGATTTTAGACGTTGCAGCGTTCACACTTACATTTTAAAGCAAAAACTTCCAGGCTTAAGTTCCTTAAAGAAAAAAAGAAAAGAAAAGAAAAGAAAAGAAAAGAAAGAAAGAAAGAAAGAAAGAAAGAAAGAAAGACTAGTGTTTTCTTTGCTTTGTGGTTGTCTTTAATTTGTGTTCGAAGCTGTTCTTGTTTGTTTGGTGTTTTGTGTGACCACATGCACAGTTTGACACTTTTTTTATGGAATGCCACAAATATTGTGTAGAAAAACACACTAGTGTATCGACTCAGGATGTGAATATTAGTGAGTAATTTCTGGATGAGCTGAATCGATTCATTTTGAAAGATATTTTAAAAAGAATCGATTCAGCGGAGTGACACAAGAATCAGTTCAACAGGATAATGTGAGTCCACTAGTTTCAGTGTTTTCAGTATTCAGTATTCAGTCTATAAAAGAATCGATTCTCTTCGGTATTCAGTCTATAAAAGAATCGATTCTCTCCAGTTTGATTGGAGTTTTTCTGAATCTATTTAAAATAATTGATTTGATTCAGGATTGGGGAGTTTCTTTAGAAGGTTCCATGTGTTTTAGGTTTTAATTTTATTTATAAGAATCGATTCAGATGATTGATTAGACTCCACTAAGCTTGATTTGAGTTTTCAGTCCATTAAAATACCTTTAAAAGGTTTGATGTTCTGTTAAAGTAAACGATTCATTCGAGTGACACATATTCACTTAGTTTGAGTCATGTTTAGGGAGTTCATTTGAAAAGAATCGGTTTATCACTACTTCATAGAATCGATTCGATTCAGATTTGAGGCGCACTTTATAAAATAATCGGTTTGGTTATGATTCGACAGAACTGATAAGACGCAAGGTTTCGGGTTCTTCACACGGAATCACTTATTAAAGAGATTCGAATAGAAACGTACAAAAAGATTCGAGGCAAAATTATTTCTTGAATAAGAATCGATTCAATAGAGTGATTCAATAGAGTGGTTGGATGTGGGGCTGTGTTGTGTGTGGGGGTCGGTGGGGCGCGGGGAGGAGGGGGGTGTTTGGGGGGCTCCGGGTGGATCCCCGTCCCGGAATCTCCATCCTTCCCCCCCTCCGATTTGTTAATCAGGTCTGTCTTTCCTCCCTCCCTTGTCATGTTTCTGTGTAATTGTAGGTCTTCGGCCGGCCCTCATGTCGGTGTGTGTGTGTGTGTGTGTGTGTGTGTGTGTGTGTGTGTGTGTGTGTGTGTGTGTGTGTGTGTGTGTGTGAGTGTGTGAAGAAAGGGGGGTTAGAGATCGGATGTGCCTCCGTGCGTCTCGATTAAAGCCCCGAATCCCGTCACCTCCGTAGGCTGGTCAAAAAGTTGCGGGGACGCACGCGCGCTCGCACACGCACACACACACGCGTGGAAAGCGTCTTGGAACTAGAGGGAGTTTGGACAAGAGCGCGTGCCGCGCGAGGAGAACCAGCTAAAAAGCCCTGCTCCTTTATGGCTTTGTAGAGCTCTAGAGCTTTCTGGAGGCACTGCGTGGGGTGTGCGCGTGTGCGTGTGTGTGGTGGTGGTGGTGTGTGTGTGTGTGTGTGTGTATATGTGTGTGTGAGTGTGTGCGTGTGAGTGTGCGCGCACGCGCGCGTGGTGTGTGTTTTTAGTTGGAAACGGTTTTTGCGAAGCCGAACACTTTCCCGAGGTTCGTCCGGCATCTCGCTTCTCCGTCCACCATGGAGACCCAGCGGTGGTCCACCAGGTGGAGGACGAAAAGGTGGCTTCTGGACATCACTACCAGACCTCTCCTCATCGTCATCGCCTCGTCCTTCATCCTTGCGCTCCAGGCTCCGAATGTCCGAGCAGGTAAAGATCACAAAACATTTTTCATAGCTATAAAGACGGACAGATCCGCATCTGCAACAGCTTCAGATGCTCAGATATCACGCGCTATGCAGCCTATAAACTTCAGAACATCTCATAAGGACTAATTATTAAACTTTTAACCATCTTCAGGCTTTCTGTTTGAAATTGTACAGAATATCGTCAGGTTCTTCAGGAGCTTTAAACTTCATTAAATGAAACTTTGAGTCATGTCTTTGTTGAAGCGCGGATTATGTGGAATCTCACATTTTAAACACATCTGGATGTTTGGAATGTTGCACCGCTGGATTTAAATTTTCATATTAAAGCCTAATATATTATCATATATATCATATATATCAGATGGAAAATATGCACGTGATACAATAAAAGACTCGTGATGTGTGAATTATTGTACATAAAAAAAGAACCTTTTTTTAAAATATGTAATTTTATACAGCATATAGATCAATATAGTAATGTGTGTGTGTGTGTGTGTGTGTGTGTGTAGGGTGACTGAGTTTAGTCAAGTGCATCAAGCCTCAGTCCTGTAGGATGGTAGTAAGGTAAGGGAACAGGAATGAGCTCAGGAAGCAGTTCCTAGAGATGACTTTTTAAGATTTACGCCATGGCCAAACTTTTTTTTATTTTTTTCAAAGGCTCTTTGTTTGAACTAGTGGTCTATTAGATGTGTGTGTGTGTGTGTGTGTGTGTGTGTGTGTGTGTGTGTATGTGTGTGTGTGTGTGTGTGTGTGTGGATACAGGGAGAAATTCCTCAAGCCTTTAAGATCCCTGTCTTGCACAAAGAAGAAGAATTTTTCAGCAGGTCGTCCGGCAACAATCCTACCAGCTGACTGCCAAGAGAGAGAAATAGATAGAGAGAGAGAGACAGTGAGAGAGAGAGAGAGAGAGAGAGAGAGAGAGAGAGAGAGAGAGAGAGAAAGACCAGTTCAATTCTTTGGTCTAAATCTGGACCACGGTCTGGACAGAGTTCCCTGCAATTAGTGTGCTGTAAGAGCCATGTGTCTGATATTAATGAGAGATGAAATGATCCTGCATTGTAATTGAAGCTCTCGCAGGCTGCTCATTATGGGCGTGCCTCAATAAAGCACCAGCGTAGCAATTAAGGATTTTGAACATGAATGAAGCTGGATCACTTTGAGGGATGCTGGATGAACCCTGGAGTGTCTTTCTTACATGAAGAACATTCAGAGAACCGAGGTCTTTACGTGTCTGTTGTGGGGATCAGACTTAGTTTGAGGTCTGATTGGAACAGCACCCATATCTCCATGCGCACCCAGTCATCACCCAAGGCCATGGAGGAGCTTTGGGTAAACTTGTTGTGTACCCTTCCTCCCTCGGTGAAGTGTGTGTGTGTGTGTGTGTGTGTGTGTGTGTGTGTGTGTGTGTGTGTGTGTGTGTTGAGACAAGGCTGTGTTGTCCTGCGTTATCCTGCCGTTAGCTGATGATGGTCCTCTGTGCTCATCCCTGTTATTTTAGTTCAAAGACAAGCGCACATTTGGGCCTTAGCGGGGATCAGCAACACGTCCGACCTGCGAGAACAAAGCGAAGAGTCGACGAACTTCGGTTTCATCAGATTTAGCCGATACACCACCTTTGCTTGGGATTATATTAAGGTAGTTGTCTGATCGGCTCACCAGAGTCGTCTCTGTCCCTGAGTCCTATAGAGTATCAGCGATACTCTTAGTAAAATCTTATTACGATAATTTACTGCGACACTGATATCGATCACGTCTAATACGCCCGATGATAACGTTTAATCGATGAACGCCCCGAGTGTCACGTCTGTCTGATTTCATGCGTAAATTTTAAAGGTATTTCTGCAGGCTTGCTGCGTACAGACACGTTTTTCTCTCGGCCCCCGGGGCTCGGATCGACTCGGGTGTGCATTCCAGTGAACAATGCTCACATTTCAGCCATCTCCCCTCAACTTTCTGCTGCTTTTGGCAGCTCTATCTGTCCTTTCTGATGTCCTCTAATAGCATCTCAAATGACCATACAGAAATGATTCAGAAACGTAAGGAGTGGAGAGAGCAGAGAGCCAAAAGGGTGTGTTGGACCACAGGTGGGGGCAAAAAAAGAGGGGCTTGTACATTTTTTTTTCCTTAGAGAGTTTACTCAGTGGCATAAATGGCATTTTGTTTAAATGGCAAGCGTGTGTCAAAGAGGGGGGTAGGGAGAGAAAGAGGGATGGAGGAAGGGATGGGGTGAGTGAGGGAATGAAGGAGGGAGGGAGGGAGACTCTGACTGAATCCATTAGTGGAGTCTCAGGGAGCTGCAGGTGAAAAGGTCCGCGCCTTTCCACTTCAACGCATCGGGTGAAATCCTCAATATTTATGTGTTCGGCTCAAAGCCGGACGGTCCCGGGAGTTTAGAACACGTGCTGTTTTTAGGACTTCCTGTTTAACACAAGATTAAAATCTTGATGAGATGATTTATCGAAAGAAAGAATAATAATCCCTCCCTTCATCCATCCCTTCTTTTCCTTTTCCCTTCCCTTCCTTATTTTAGCACCTCCCTTTGAGTGTGATATGATAAGAGTAATCTTATATTGTTGTGCATGTGTGTGCGTTTGTCTCGGACACACACACCTTAACTCTACAGACTGTGCTGTTCAACCATTAATGTGTATTTTTTATTTGCGAATGTGGATGTGGTGTCCATCTTTGTGCCTTTATTTTTTATTATTTTTTTAAGGTAGAAATATCACTGAAGAATCTCCAACTTTCGTTCTTATCCTTTTTTATCATGAGGATTCATGGCCACCCTGGAGCATGTACGGATCTGATATACAGGCATTTTACACTGAGTAACTTCTCTTCTAGTCTTTACAGTATATTGTAAAATGTTCTGTGTATTATATCCACATGTTGTCACAATAAAGTATTAGATTTCATTTGGGATAATATTAGATTGTGGATAGAGTTAGGTGGGAGCAGATGATTCGTGGCCTAATGGTTAGAGAGTTTGACTCCTAACCCTAAGGTTGTGGGTTCGAGTCTCGGGCTGGCAAAACCACGACTGAGGTGCCCTTGAGCAAGGCACCGAACTCCCCAACTGCTCCCCAGGCGCCGCAGCATAAATGGCTGCCCACTGCTCCGGGTGTGTGTTCACTGCTGTGTGTGTGTTCACTGCTGTGTGTGTGTGCACTTTGGATGGGTTAAATGCAGAGAACAAATTCTGAGTACGGGTCACCGTACTTAGCCGTACGTCACGTCACTCTGATTCGACGTAGCATCCTCTAACGGGACAAGCCGAATGTAGAAGAAGATAATATTAGATCTTGGCGTTCAAGGACTAGTAAACTAGTTAAACCAATTAGATTAAGCATCCTGTTGACCATGAGCATGGTACAGCATGATCCCTTCCCTAATGGACCTCTATTCACGCCTGGTGCAGTTCCTTCTTTCACCACTAGGTGCAATAATAACTCTAAATTGAAATACACGATAGCACAAACTACAGAAACACCAGCAAACCAACGGAACATCTACCTAATTATTTCTGTGAAATAGCAACATCTTCAAGAAAGATCATTGGTATTTTTATAACTACCAATTATTAGTATTGAACTAAAAATTATTTAAAAATGTATGAGATGGTAAAAACGTTAGACCGTAACTCTGCTGGTTACTTTAGTTGTTTTCTCAAATACACATGTGCAACCTTTAACGTGTATCTTTTACCTAGAAAGCTGCACGTAGTATCTCTTTAAACCTTTAAAGGTAATTATGGGCCAATTATGGACCATAAATCATGTTCACATTTCTGAGTGAAAGATACAAATGAAGGGTAAAAGTACCGAGTGAGACGTCGACTATCAGACGTATAGTTTAGTGTCTTGTTTCCTAAAAGTAAAAGTGCACATAGATCAGCTGAAATCTCTCGTTGTGTAGTTTTGCCTAAATTTCTCTTTATAAATGAAGGAAGTTCAATGATTTAGAAAGATAAATATCATGTTCCATAGGGTGTGTTGTTAAAATATCAGGTATCGCTGTATGACCCTCCCCCCCACTGTGTTATATAATGGTACAGCCAGCGGTTCTGGCACTGAATTGTCTAAACTATTTGTGTGTGAGGTGTATTTGGTATAATAATGTAGTTCTTGAGAGCGTATGACAGAGAACCCTGTAGTTCAGTCTGGAGTGAACTTGAATCAGACACACAAAGGCTGAGTGTGTGCGGTGGAAACGGCGTCTCTGAGCCTGCCGATGTTCCTCAAGGCTCCTTTATTCTACAGTATGTGGTGTGTGTTGGAGTTTAAATGACTGCATTTCTGGCTGTTGGAGATGCACTCAGGCTGAACACACGGACGTTCTGATGAATGGAGGATGGAGGTGAAGGGCCTTAGTGTGTTTCCAGGCTTTTATTAGCTTCTGGCCTTTAACCCGGCTCTCGGCTCAGATTAGCAGGACGAAAAGTGGCGAGGTCATTTTCCTGAGATGAGATGTTTGTGGTTAAACAGCCCCAGAGCTTCACCGTGAGTGTGGGTGCTATAAGATTGATTACTAGGGTGTGTATCTCTGTCTGACGTTCATCTGCCATCTGATCCATGAAAGATATTTAAATGAAGAAAAATCTGACATATAGTTAAAGTGTTAGTTTTGAAGAGCAGAAGGCCATACGCTCTATTCTGCTACGCTAGTACTAACAGACACCACACCTCTTTTACAAAGACCCACAGACACAGAGACCACACCTCTTTTACAAAGACCCACAGACACAGAGACCACACCTCTTTTATGAAAACCCACAGACACAGAGACCACACCTCCTCCTTCAATGAGATTGACAAACAAAGAGGCCACACCTCCATCACTGAGACTGACAGACTCAGTGGCCACACCCCCTTTCTACTGAAATCCATAAAGTATGCTGAGGCCTGAACTCAAAGGAGAATCATTATCATTAACTTTTCTAATTCATAAATTAATTTTTAATAATGCAGGGCACGGTGGCTTAGTGGTTAGCACGTTTGCCTCACACCTCCTGGGTCGGGGGTTCGATTCCCACCTCTGCCTTGTATGTGTGGAGTTTGCATGTTCTCCCCGTGCCTCGGGGGTTTCCTCCGGGTACTCCGGTTTCCTCCCCCGGTCCAAAGACATGCATGGTAGGTTGATTGGCATCTCTGGAAAATTGTCCTTAGTGTGTGAGTGTGTGAGTGAATGAGAGTGTGTGTGTGCCCTGTGATGGGTTGGCACTCTGTCCAGGGTGTATCCTGCCTCGATGCCCGATGACGCCTGAGATAGACACAGGCTCCCCGTGACCCGAGAAGTTCGGATAAGCGGTAGAGAATGGAAGAATGAATGAATTTTTAATTGTTTCCCACCAATATGACTCGATATGAAATATTTTCATTCTTTCTCATGGGCGTTCGTCGGCCTGAGAGAATCATTTATACCGACCAGACAGATAACCAGATGTGTACAACACATAGTGTCTGTCAGCTGTGGAGATATCAGTGCTGGGAGAAGAGCTTTTGTGATAGAGATTTTATTTGCAGAAATATCAGCCCAGAGCAATGGAAAAGGAAATGAAGAGATTTTTTGATAAAACAAAAAGAGAGAGAGAGAGAGAGAGAGAGAGAGAGAGAGAGAGAGAGAGAGAGAGAGAGAGAGAGAGATAGAATGCCTGAGGCTGAACTAATCTGAATGTTTAACATCCTTTCATACTAAAGCTTTGGCACTTTACTGAAGATCGCTTAAAGATACACACACATGATCTGAACCTAATAAGGATGATCTGAGCTGGTAGAATACCGACCGTCTTCCAGATCGTTCACCAGATCACTTTATTTCTCATTTCTTGTCCAGATGTGAGCATGATGCTTGTCTGGCTTTGATATAGATGTTTCCTGTCAGATGACCCATCGTACATATTTGAAGTCTTTTACCTACTTGGCTGAAATGACAGAAGAGCAAATGCTAAGTTAGGAAAGTTTTTTATACCCAGGCATTACAGTAGCTTGTTCATTAAAGTTCATTGTGTCGCTATTTTCGCTTTAGAAACAGATCGTGGCCAGAAAAGTGTACAAAAGATGGCATACGATTTGAATTGCGTTGTGTTGTGTCACTATTGCCTCTTTTCCACCAAAAAGAACCGGGTGCTGGTTCAGAGCTAGTGCTGGTGCTGGTTCAAAGTTGGTTCCACTGGCGAACCTTCTAAGAACCGGTTTGCCTTTCGACCGGCTAGAGCGCAGAGTGTGACGTCACTGTATACGTGTCACGTGTCCCAGCGCAGCGATGTTAGCGCAGCAGCGACAAACACAAACACGACAACAATGGCGGATGTTGCTTTACTGTTAATGCTCATGGTTTTGTGAATCTACATTAACATCCAAGCGTGGTGAATTCGACATGTACGTGCGGCTCCGTGTAATCTGTATAAATGGAGGTTGTGATCGATAAAGTACATAACGTTATTTTATCATTAACACAGAAAAATTTAGCCTTAGCATGTAGCTACCTACTATCATGTGTGCTGATAATGTATCATATCGCGGGAAAGTAAAAGTGTATTAAACATTAGTATACTTAAGGTACATTATCAAATGCGCTAACAGTAGCCCCGCCCACAGCTCCTGACGCAAGCGGTTCTTAAGTCTAGACCAGCAACGTTTTGGTGCTACTTAAGAACCACTTTTCCTGGTTCGGAGCCGGTGCTTTGGCGGTCGAAACAGAAAGAACTGGTTCTAAATTAGGCTCCGAACCTGCACTCGAACTGCCTCGGTGGAAAAGGGGCACATGAATGTCCCATATCATAGAGTATAAAATAAAGAAAAGAAAATCGGAAGTGAACAGGCAAGTTTTCAATGAACAGATTGATGGATAAATGTTTTATATTAATCTTTGTGACCACGACCTCTCAGACACTAACAGGGGACCTTCCCCGATCTATCGTATTGTTTCACTAGCCTACATCCTTCTCACGGCGTTGTTGAGCTGAAACCTTGGTGATAAACCACATTGTTTTCTTTCTGTGTCTTTTTACAGTTGAAACCGTGGATGTGCTGAAAGTGCTAGCATTCCCCAACACCCCCGAAGGAGTGAAGAAGGCTTCGGGCTTCTGTGTGAACCGAAAATCGTCTCGACCTGACACGGCCTACAGAGTGGGAAAGGGGGCTCAGATCAGCGCCCCCACCAGTGAGCTCTTTAAAGGTAAACATACATGACATATTACTATTACAGCTCGCACTGTGTTCACTTTAAGCTGAATGATATGGAATAGCCGAGACCTGCCTGGGAGTTGTTGTGTAAGTAAGCCGGCGTTTTAGCTGAAATATTTGACTGGACATTTTGTTTAATCCAGAAAGCGTAGCTCTAAAACTTCAATGTTTTTTCTTTAATCAATGTTAAATTCTTTAAAAAATAAAAAAGGGAAATTTTGCATGATTATAAAGGAGACGGGGGGGGGGGGGGGGGGGTTGGCTTAGTGGTTAGCACGTTTGCTTCACACGGGGGTTCGATTCCCGCCTCCGCCTTGTCTGTGTGGAGTTTGCATGTTCTCCCCGTGCCTTGGGGGTTTCCTCCGGGTACTCCGGTTTCCTCCCCCGGTCCAAAGACATGCATGGTAGGTTGATTGGCATCTCTGGAAAATTATCCGTAGTGTGAGTGAATGAGAGTGTGTGTGTGCCCTGTGATGGGTTGGCACTCCGTCCAGGGTGTATCCTGCCTCGATGCCCGATGATGCCTGAGATAGACACAGGCTCCCCGTGACCCGAGAAGTTCGGATAAAGCGGTAGAAAATGAATGAATGAATGAATGAAGGAGACTTGCAGCATTTCCTAAAAATGTAAGTAAATGATAATAAATGAAATGAACATAGTTATTGCTAAAGGTTTTATATGTTGATCAGAT
Organism: Tachysurus fulvidraco; assembly: GCF_022655615.1. NCBI lineage: Eukaryota > Metazoa > Chordata > Actinopteri > Siluriformes > Bagridae > Tachysurus > Tachysurus fulvidraco. The sequence goes on along the minus strand of NC_062520.1, from coordinate 2,902,856 downwards.
CATTTACTAGTCTGGACCAGGATGAAGGTCACGTTTATGGTCATTGTGGAATCTTCCAGAAATCTTACCAGTGTGAGGTTGTAGTTTATTGCAGGCCTTCGCGGGCAGAAAGAGATATTTTTCCCATCAGTGACCAGCAGGTTCAAAATCTGACTCCACACCGGTTCAGATGCTAGAACATGTTCTGTCAAGATTCATCCCTGGTGAACTTTAAAGAAAAAGATGTCAGGATGTAATGTCGATGTCCTGTCATGCTTTAGTGTGTGATCTTCATCAGGTGAAATGTCCTCACAAAAGAACGGGAATTTGATTCGTTTATTTTCACGAGTACCCAAATGTCCTAATAAAAATGTCTTCGGAAACGTCACATCCAGCTTTGGATTTGCACCATGTTTGATCTAAAAGCTCAATTTGCTAAGCTGATTAGAGGAAAACCAGATGTGCTGACAGCTGTTATGAGAATACTATTACAGATGTTCTTGCTGTGCTACTGTAAATGAAACAAATGCGATGCTTCTGCATGTGGTGTGGCGCAGCTGGGGTTTGTTTAGTTTGCTACTTATTCGTTAGCGATGCTAAAGAGGTATGACTTTGTGATTAATTGTAGACAGGTAAAGGAGGATCCACCAGAAGGAGCTGGAATTGACTGGTTTTAGATAGTTACATCAAGGTGTTTTATTGCCCGGCGGCTTTCTTACTTCTTTGCCATCCAGCACCATTTGGTGATTTCGTTGGCACTGATACTTAGCGGCTACTTAGCGTTTTGGAAGCGGCGACTTTTCCACCACATTAACTCCTATTCACACCTTCCTCCTGCAGCTGGAGTGTTCCCTGAAGACTTCTCCATCTTGGCCACCCTCAAACCCAAAGCTGGTCTCCAGTCCTTCCTGCTGTCCATCTACAATGAGCAAGGTGTCCAGCAGCTTGGTGTGGAGGTCGGACGTTCTCCAGTCTTCCTATACGAGGACCAGACTGGCAAGCCTACGCCCGAGGAATACCCTCTCTTCAGCACCCTCAACCTGGCTGACGGAAAGTGAGTGTGAAGCTGTATCTTAGGAGACTGTCAGTGTAAATGTGTAGCACTTTGTCAGTGCTAGCTTAGCTATAGATCTTTCTATAGAGTGTGTTTCTATAGTTTAACTCTTTCACAGCCAGTGTTAGCTTAGCTGTGACTTATAGGGTTATGTCGATAAGAAGAATTAGCTTTGCTGCGCTAATAAGGCTCAGCTGTGTCTTATAAACTCGAACCGTACAGTTTGTGTTAGTTTAGCTGGGGTTTTTTTACGACGCTATTTGCACAGGCACCGTTAGCTTAGCTGTGACTTACTGTATGACTCTTTGTTTGTAATGCTTGCTTCTTGAAGGCTTTTTGAAGGCTCTTTTAAAAGATGATATTAGCTTAGCAGTATTACGGTGCTTGTTCCAAAGACAGTATTGTTTTATGTTTTTATTTTTTATATAAACCTTTTTTCCAACTATATCTTCTAAAGCTCAGCATATGTGGAGTTAGCTTCACTGTGTCTTTGTGGTTCTTTATATACTGCTGTAATGACAGACTTCTCAGCCCTGCCTTTCCTATTTTGGGCTTTCTAAAGTTGTAATCAGAAATCACTGCCTGCATTTTTGCAGCTTCCTTGGAATAACCACAATGCAAATGGTAAACATTTAGCATGAGCAAAGCAACGTCATTTTCCCAGAAGGTCTTATACCGACATACATTCACAGCACTTAGCTTTTTATAGTTTCTATATCTGACTGGGAGAAGCTAAGAGCTAAGTAGATAAAAGAAGAGTGGTCAAGACTCTGTAAGTTATGTGACCATAACCAGAAACCCCTGCCTGTGCCGAGTTACTGCAGAGAAAAAAACGGTGGGGTGGCAGATGGGGGTGTGTTAAACATGACCTTTCAACCTCTGTGATTATCTCATCCAATAAAGCTTCATATTCCAAATTCCTCCCTGTAGTTAGGCAGAACTGAAGCATTTCTGAGCAGCAGGACATGACCGAACACATGGGCTATCCTGAAATCTGGAGCTCATTAATTTTGTTCTAAAAGGTAAACAGATTTTTCCGCTAATTGTTATGTTGCTTTTGTATAGTTTGACCAGGCAAGGCAACTGCCGAAGGGCCAGAAATGGTGTTAGATTGATGACTGTGGTAAACAACATAACAAAACATCCTACAATTCACCTTGTTTTCCCCTCTCAGTGTCAGAGTAAAGTTTTCTGCCCTAAACATGGTGAGCTTTTGTAAGAGACAGCTGACTAGCACAGATATCTGGTTAGCTAACAAGGTAGAGGTCAGTCCGCTAGCTGCAGAGTGTTAAATGTTATTTATATTTTGTCAATTTGGCAACCAATATAGAAATGTCTCTAACGTGCAGTTTGTCAAGTCAGGACTCGAGAACTCACCGTGTTGTTAATTATGGACTATCTGAGAGTTGTAGTCAGATCTGTAGCTGGGAACTTTAAGCTAGTTTATCTCATGTTTAAACATCAGGAAACAACCCAAAACGAATATAAAACCGTTCACATTTACAAAAGCAGAATGTACATAAACAAATGAATCAGCGAGCTAAGATGTGCTAGGTGGCCACATTGGGGTAATCAACCAATCAGCAGAACAGGGGAGGGGACGATGACTAATCAGGATATATTTGAAAACGGAGTTTATGTCTAAAAACGCTCCGCGTCCATGTTATCATTTTCAGACGTTTTCCAAAAGTTGCTTATCCACACTGACTCTCTCACTCACTCATTTTCTACCGCTTATCCGAACTACCTCGGGTCACGGGGAGCCTGTGTCTGTCTCAGGCGTCATCGGGCATCGATGCAGGATACACCCTGGACGGAGTGCCAACCCATCACAGGGCACACACACACACTCTCACACACACACACACTACGGACAATTTTCCAGAGATGCCAATCAACCTACCATGCATGTCTTTGGACCGGGGGAGGAAACCGCGGAGTACCCGGAGGAAACCCCGGAGGCACGGGGAGAACATGCAAACTCCACACACACAAGGTGGAGGTGGGAATCGAACCCCCAACCCTGGAGGTGTGAGGCAAACATGCTAACCACTAAGCCACCGTACCCCCCTTATCCACACTGAAATGTATGAAAATGCTTACATCTCCCTACTGCACATGAGTAAAGCTTCGACCTGCGTCATTCCGCTAGGCGTTTATTTACTTTTCGAATGCGTCACATGACTAAAAATGCGTCATAGTATTCAAAAGCCTCCGTCTTCACAGTCCACACTAAGACGCGAAGACGGCGTTTTCAAATTTATCCTCTTCGGAGAGCGTCTTCCAACAGCTACGTTTTCGTTGACTTAAAACGCCGTCTCGGTGTGGACGAAAGGCCAAAACGGAGAGAAAAATATATACGTTTTCAAACGAAAAGGAATATTAGTGTGGACATGGCCACAGAATCTTTGTTAACAAGTTTATCTGTTGATGATGTTAATGAATAAGATGTCTTTAATAAAGACAAATAAAGAGAAGTCTAAGTTCCTTCCCCTCCCTCCTCCCCCAAGCCTTTGTGGTAGACTGTGTCCTATTTTCTTGTATGCTTTTACTTCTTAACTATTGCTGAGCTCCTGTGCTAGTGCAGTGAATCAGGATAGTGAAAAAGGCTAAAATAGCATCTAATGCTCTACTCATCCACCCACATTTTTATATTTCAGTGTCTAGAATTACACTAACCATAGGCTGAGCTGCATAGAAAGCATATTATTAAGTAACTGCAGTGGAACCTCCAGGAAAGGTGTGTCATCTTCAAGGAAACCACAATCTAATAGTGAAGCAAAAGGAAAAAAAAACATGGAACCGTTACCCAGAATTGAAAGCAATGACTCAGTAGACAACGGAAAGAAATGCAGGTAGATTTGGAAGTAGAAGCATTTGCCTTTATTATTATCATCATCAGCAAGTTTCATTTACAGAGTTAGGTTCTTCTTTTGCTACACATATTAACCGCTTTATTTAAACCTGACCCACTATGATTAAGATTCTGAGTGGTTCCTTGGCATTATTTCATCATTGTTTAGATGATGATGTCTTAGGAACAGTACGTTCTACCATTTTTAGCGGTGTTTGCAAACTAACATCAGATACAGAGCCGAGAAAAGAAACATTTATATGAATTCTTGTATGCTTGAAAGATTTTATCAGGATCTCAATAATCCATGTTTTGACCGCTCAGGTCTTTGGAGCTTATGTTCAGCACACTTTCCACAATGTTCATGCTGTCTCTCATGCTGACTAACCATTTGGTTTGGAGTTTAATGAGCCTAATCTGTGCTGAAGGTGGAATGTGTTCAGTGTTTCCTTTGTTAGCTTGCTGTCCTATGACCTGTTCCTGCCATCCTGGTCCTGGTGCACTATCCAATAGTCTATGTATTGCACGGTTTCTGGATTTAATCGGGTCATGTTTTGAAAGCATAATGAAGGCTTAGTTCCACAGTTCTCTGAGTGTGTTTAGGGTTCCTTGCTCGGAGTACATCCTGAAGATCTTAAAGTGTATCGCTTTTTTAACCATGGATTTAATGGAAAAGTTTTATATGATTATAACAAACCAAGCAAGAAAATAAAGCAAATGTCAGTGTGCTTTAATCATCTACAGAATCCCACAATGCACTGCAACAGGTAGTATTTAAACAAGTACAGGTTAATGATAATGGAGTTGGCCACCTGGAGAAGAAGGATAGCTCCTAGACTAGTTTGGTGTAGGATACGACCATGGTTGACAGTATCTGAGGTAGTATTTATAGTAAGTAATGTATAAAACTTTTGAGGTGGACCACATTGGACCTTCAATGATTCCTTATTCCAGATATATCCAGTTCTCTAATGTGGATTTTATTATCATGAAGGTGCTGAAAACAGCACGAGTTTTTCTGGTTTAAGTGTACTTGAAGCTTATTTTGTAACCTGATGACTTAATCCAGGTATGTTCAAGTAGGAACTACTGAAGAAAGGGCATGGTTCAGGTCTGAGGCACTTGGTTCTAATACATTGTTTCTGTCTCTGTTTCACAGGTGGCATCGTGTGGCCATCAGCGTGGAGAAGAAGACCGTGACCATCATTGTGGACTGCAAGAAGAAGATCACTAAGCCTTTGAAAAGAAGTGACCATGCCAACCTGGATACCAAAGGCATCACTTTGTTTGGAACCAGGCTTCTGGATGAGGAGGTCTATGAGGTACGTCTAGTCTAAAGTTTTGGGAGTTTTATTTTGGGATAATTTTAGATTTGAGTAATGGAAAATATGTCTACCAAGAAATGTACCCTCAAAAAGGTACCTCAGAGATCCTATGGCTACAATAATGTATCTTAATGTCTTTAAAAATGTTCCTCTATGTGAAGGTCAGTGTTGGCACATGGTGTAAGGGGGAAAGTGTTGGCATCTCGTGCTCATCTCATTACTTTACTTCACATAATGCCTACAGTTCCTGGGACAGGCTCCAGACCCTCAGCCCTGACCAGGATAAAACAGATTCTAAAGATGAATGAATACTCTATCTCGAGGTACCCTCGAGGGGGATGAAAGGGCACAAGTGGAAGCTCTTGTTCAGGAGCAGGTTAGGAAGATTATTAGAGATGAGTGGCCTTTCAATCTCTGACATTTATTGAACTATTTGCTGCTTAAATTTGTGAACAATTAGCTGTTTCTGGCCATCTTGTGCTTTGGAACCCTTTAATTTTAAGGGTGTTGAGTCTTTTAGTAGTGTTTAAGCTGTTGAGATGTTGATTTGAATGTTCTACTGCCAGACCCCTTACCTGAAGTGGTTTAAACTGTATCCAAGTCCATATGGGTAATGACTATCGAATTGTCATAATTATATGAGTAGTTAAGATATGACACTGTGGAAACTGCTCAGTAGTACCAGGCAACTCGTTTATTAGACTGTAATAATGGAATATGTTTCAGGATGTGATCTGGATTGTCAGCTGTGAAGATAGGTGTGAGTTTTATCGCTTACTTGAAAGATATTATCTGGGGGATTAAATAGCTTCCTGGAATCAGACAAAAGAACGAGGGCTTGCTGCCAGAACCCGGGTTTGGAAACATCTACAAGATGATGACATAATATTTTATAGTTGTTGGCTTGGCAATCTGCAGACAAAACACTGCTTAGTCACTGGATTGTTTGGGATGCATGGTGGTATGTTCTTTAAAACGGGTGTGTGTCTGAATGACCGGTCTAGAAAAAAGCCCTTTACTGGTTTGATTTATTTTTTTGGACACAGAATACAACACACACTTCAGAGATCTGAAGGATTGTCTCACCTTGTCACACCTTGTAATTAAAGCCACTCAAGGCAAGAGGAGTCCCTCTGATCTCTCAACCTCTTAGAGATCAATACGGAGACAGATTCAAGCCCAAATGAGCAAGTAATCCAAGCCTCTTTTTAGGATTTATATTTAGCGATCAAGAGATTTGAGATGAACAATTGAACCCTAGCATATGATAGCAAGTCAGGATTACTGAATTATTATTTATACTTTATTATTATTCATTCATTCATTCATTCATTCATTCATTCATTTTCTACCACTTATCCGAACTTCTCGGGTCACGGGGAGCCTGTGCCTATCTCAGGCGTCATCGGGTATCGAGCCAGGATACACCCTGGACGGAGTGCCAACCCATCACAGGGCACACACACTCTCATTCACTCACACACACACACACACACACTACGGACAATTTTCCAGAGATGCCAATCAACCTACCATGCATGTCTTTGGACCAGGGGAGGAAACCGGAGTACCCGGAGGAAACCCCCGAGGCACGGGGAGAACATGCAAACTCAACACACACAAGGCGGAGGCGGGAATCGAACCCCCGACCCTGGAGGTGTGAGGCAAACCTGCTAACCACTAAGCCACCTTGTCCCCCCTTATTATTATTGCAACTATTCATTTTTCAGTTCAATTCAGAAAATTCAAGTAACAAGCCTCACCATTTACTCTCCCATGGCTCTTAGCTTCCAAACACATGTTTTAATTGAAGGTTCCACCAGAAAAACAACTGAAGGAGGATTAAATGTTAGGATCGATCCAAGAAATTTACAGCCAAACAGCATGACCAATTTCCATAAAATTAAGAATATCAATCTAGATTTCGCATAAAAGCTATAGGAGGAGACATATACTCAGAGACGTAGACCCTGAGGTTAAAGCTATTGTTCTGACTTCCTGACAGATATATGAAAGCTTTGTAGGACTATCATATCATGCATAGAATTGGCTTGACATGTGGACTGCAGGTGTTTTAAACGCTGAAAAAAAAAAAAAAAAAATTCCACAAACTTTCTGAGCCAGTAAAAGTCAAACAGGATAAACTCTGGTGCTCTGGTGTGCTTTATTATATATAAACACTACTTACTGTACCCTGTTTTTAGCTGAAATCATGTCCTTTATAGAGACAAAGTTGTCAAAGCCGGTTCACCGCTTCTAGGGATTCCGAGGTGTTTGGCTAAAGAGACGTCGTGTGTATTTGTGTGTTGTGTGTCTGTGTGTGTGTGTGTCGGCTTGGGAGCACTGAGACGATTCTCAATTAGCTCGGTTCCAGAAAACATCTGTGGTGCTTTTAAGGAAGAGGAAAAAAAAAAGAGAAGAGTCTTAACGTTTCTGCTCAGTGGTGTTTACAGTTTAGGGGTTTGGCAGAGGAAAGCTTCAAAGGCACTCGGCTTTAATTAATAGCGATGACGTGAGTTTTCATCTATGATGGTTGTTTTCTAAAGTATAGTTTGTATGTGGTATTTGAGGGTGAAAACTGTTGCTGCACAACTTGTTTTTGTCACAACTTGACGTTGTGGAAGTGTTCGCGGAAGCTGTGTGTATAAAATTTAAGGTAGAAATCAAAACGCTAGGTTTGTGTTCTTGCTAGCATGATTAGCTTACAGGTTACAGTTCTCCAGAATGTGCAACAGCAGGTTGTGGGGTCAGCACCGGTTTCGGTACACAATGACTGCTTGTCATGTTGGTTTGAAATGTGTTGCACTCGTGTGAGGATAAGGTCACTCAGACCTGGGGGTCAGTGTTTATCCGTGAAACGAAAAGTTTGTTTAAAGTGATGGGGGTAGAAAACGAGGGCTGTAGGAGGTGGTGATGGGGAATGGCTCTGAGTCTTGATTTCTCTAACCGGCTATTCGTCTGTCCTCGTTTTTGCTGTCAGGTTTTTCAGGTCCGCTCTTGTTTTCTTGGTGAACGTAGCCTGAGACGAAACTTTAATCCATGCTGTTTTACACTAGGCGACGGTTCTGCTCCTGAAATTACTGACAGATCTTGTCAGTGGGATCCTAGAGCCTGGTGGGATGTGTGCTTGATCTGCATGCCAAAGGAAGGAGTGGTTCCAAAAAAAAAAAAAAAATGCACTTTTTTTTTTTATGTAGCTGTGTTCGCCAGTCTGGAGTCTTTAGTTTTACCCTTTAATGCATTTGGTGGGCTTTTAAACTTCAGACTTCAGACAAAAGTAGGATTCAAATCTAAAACACATTCTTCCCAAAGCTTTCATTACACATCGGGAACCGAGCGCTGAAACTTCTACATTTAATCTTACTGATTATTTGTTACTCACGTGCATCGTCTTCCTCGTTATTTTGTAAGTTGTTTTAATGTTGTATTTGCGAAATAGTTCAAAGCATCAAGGTAGATAAAGCTTTAATTTATAAATCTCTTTTCGTGTTTGCCTCACACCTCCAGGGTCGGGGGGTCCAAAGACATGCATGGTAGGTTGATTGGCATCTCTGGAAAATTGTCCGTAGTGTGTGAGTGTGTGTGTGAGTGAATGAGAGTGTGTGTGCCCTGTGATGGGTTGGCACTCCGTCCAGGGTGTATCCTGCCTCGATGCCCGATGACGCCTGAGATAGGCACAGGCTCCCCGTGACCCGAGAAGTTCGGATAAGCGGTAGAAGATAAATGAATGAATGAATGAATGAATGAATGAATAGCGTTGTTAAAAACACTTATAAAAAATATTTAAATTGCATTCAGAAACAGTTAATACAGAGTGTTGATAATAAACTTTTCTGCTTTGTTTGTGTTGCAAAAAACATTTAAGGAGAGTCTCGTGTCACTCAGCACGGCTGCCAGGTTCCTGATGAAAACAGTGAAATATCTGTAAGATTTTATTCGTCTTTTTGCACGACCGCAGTATGTTTACGGTGTTCACTGGTGCCTGGTGACGTTAATGAGTCAAATGTAACCCAAACCCAGAGCGTATTTATAACCTTTACAGCATTGTTATAAAAAAATGGATTTGTCTGTAATCCAAAAAAAAAAAACCCAATTTTGATCAATTTTGATCAGCATCATTAATCCCATCTTTGTAATTCATGCTAATCTCATTCATTTCCACATTTGCAGACACATCGGCAGCGCGGCGTGTAACGGTACGCACTCAGGTGGAATGAGTAGAATTTCTTCGATGTTTCATCACTTTTACGATGTTCGTTTTATTTTCTTCCTCAGCAATCAGCTAAAGTGGTTTTGAAAAGTTTTCCCTTCAGCAAATCCACCAACGTAATTAATGTTAAGCCTACTAAAGAATTTTGGTTTTTTTTTCTTTCTTCTTTTTTTTTTCTTTCATAAAATATTACTCAAGCGAACGAGAGACGAACGTTCCACGAAAAACGTCCCCGTTAAACTGTGGCCTTTAATAGATTCACTGATTTTTTCTTTTACTTGCCTCTTAAACCAACACATATTTGGATCGGTGAGGTAGATTGGGTGTCAGGCGAGGTCTAGGAAACACAGCGCTCTCTGTTCAGCTCCGGAGAACAGGGGCACCGTCTGTCCTTTCTTCTCCAGTGCACTTCTGTGAAGTGCATGCTGGGAAATATGGAGGAAATACCTGGTCAGCGTTCTGAAGCATTTTTGCCCCTCCTCTTAATTCAAACACTCCTCAGTGTTTTCTCACGACTGACACGTAGGCCTTTTGCCCTTGCTTGAGGTATGCAGTGTGCTATATTTTCCTGCACCTCTCCACCCTTGGCCACCTAAAAAAAGACCCAGCGATTGAAATAGATTATAATTTGAGCGTTATATAGTGAGGCACTGAATCCCTCAAACCAACAGAGGATGAACGATGGGCTTTCATCACACTTCCATAAACCCTCAGCCACGAGACCCAACGATTCATCTGAGGCTAACGCTGTCTTTCAGACGCACTGATTTTATCCACCATTACCCTCTAACACACACATACACACACCGCTCTGGTGCAATGACTTTATCTTCTCTTGCTCCAGCTCGGAGCTCAGAGCTTTTTTCCTTCTGTAGAATCCGGAGGGTCAAAAGTTCAGGACCCCTCGCTGAGAGGAAGGATTACACCGAATTCGTCGACACACAGGAAGTCCGTCTGATCCCAGATTACTTCTGTAATGCTAATGTTGCTGAACAACAAATTAATTTAACCATAACACACAATTTTTTGGTTAAAGAGGAAAAAATCTGATGAAAATCAATAATAAGAATAAATAATTCGGTTTAAAGCAAAATAGACAATTCCAGTCAAAATAAAGAAGAAGCCACATATACATTACAGCACAGTGGAATTCTTTTCTTCACATACCCCAACTGAGGAGGTTGGGGTCAGAGTGCAGGGGCAGCTATGATACAGCACCCCTGGAGCAGGAAGGGTTGAGGGCCTTGAGCCCCGATCCACTGATCAACAACCCAGAGCCTTAACCAGTTGATAATAATTATATAGTTGCCCCAAATAGCAAAAGATGTTAGAACAAGAGCTAATAAAAAGTTCTTCATTTAAGTCTGGAAGTATTGACTGAAAAACTCGACACAATAAACACGATTACATGAACGTTTAATGGGTATATCAGTGTAAACAGAGCTTTAATCTGGATATGAAAAGTTTTCCAGAAATCTTAACATTTTATGGGGAATTTAAGACACACCCCAGCTGACCGAAGTCTGGAGTTGGGTTAAAGCGCTTCAGGAGATCAGTAAGATCTGCTGTGTTCTTCAGCCATTTGCTTTCTATGATACATTTTTAAACATTCTTAAATGTTACAGTTCTGATGACCTCTGAAAAAGACACAATGCTAATATATCAATTTAGCCCAGAAAATGTTCTTAAAATACTTAAAATTTATTTTATTTGGTGCTGAACACATGACTTCATTCTGGTGAACAATATTTCCAAATCTTAAAAACATTCATTCATTCATCTTCTACCGCTTATCTGAACTTCTCGGGTCACGGGGAGCCTGTGCCTATCTCAGGCGTCATCGGGCATCGAGGCAGGATACACCCTGGACGAGTGCCAACCCATCACAGGGCACACACACACACACACACAATTTTCCAGAGATGCCAATCAACCTACCATGCATGTCTTTGGACCGGGGGAGGAAACCGGAGTACCCGGAGGAAACCCCCGAGGCACGGGGAGAACATGCAAACTCCGCACACACAAGGCGGAGGTGGGAATCGAACCCCCAACCCTGGAGGTGTGAGGCGAACGTGCTAACCACTAAGCCACCGTGTCCCCCATCCTAAAAACAATAATTCCAGTAGTATATAGTGGAATATTCCAAGTGTCATAAACGCCACGTTTCTTGTCTAACTGCTCCTCTGAATCAATTTATTTTAGCCAGTTTGTAGTCAGACGCTTATTATTTGTCCCTAGCTAGCTACATTTTATTAGCCATTAAACATTATATATTAGCACTCCACATCCGCAGGAACAATTCGTGTTTTGTTGTTATTTTTAGCAATCAGTCTTTTCCCGTGAACAGTACATAGGGTTTTACAGCGCTCTTCCTCCTCTCCATCTCTTCTCCTCCCTCCTTCCTATAAAACTTCACCACTCCCTTACATTAAACACTCAGAGCAGGGTCTTGTCTCAGGTTCAGGCCGAACTGGTCTGGACTTGTAGATCTCTGCACCGCTTTCTCGCAAAAAAGAACTTCCAGATTAAAAACTGAAGCTCTGTACGATTGATGACATCATCATCATCATCATCATCATCATCATCATCATCATCATCATCGTCATCATTCATGCAACCAGACAGAGTTTGTGCTGTTTGTCTGGACTCTGATTCATTTCTAGTTAAAAATATACATGAGGTTTTGGAACCTCTTGAAACGAGACGCTCTGATTGGCTGTGGTTTGACCTGCCAGAAATGAAAGAAATCTAAATGATCTCTTTAAAAAAAAGAGCGATCTGTTTCTTCTCACCGTACAGCGACGATCTGAGGAACCACAGCACATTTGCGAGTATTGTGCGAACATGTCAGGTTCTTATAATAGCCTATAGCCTGTTTTATTTGCTGTATAGCCTCACAGTTACACAGTGTGTGTGTGTGTGTAAAGTGTGTGTAGGAGGAACAGTGGACTCCGTGTGGCCCGAGGCAGTGGAAAGACAAACCTCATCACCGCTTTTCACAAAGATTGACGCCTAGCGGCTGTTGTTCAGCGAGAGCTCTGTGATTACAGGGTTTAGTCTGGTGTGAATGAATAAAAGAAAAGAAAAGAATTTAATAAAGTGAAACGCTACGTTATTTCTTCTTTCTGAAACTCGTATAGACACGCTGTTGTCTCCTCGCATGCATCGTGCTCTTGTTCCTATAAGAAAAGTTCCTAATTTATTGCTAGTTTAGAAATAAACTAATGCTAACATTGCTAACAGTGAGTTCATCCACTGGCTAATCTGTAAAGCTAGCATTGTAACATGAGATTTCGGTACTTTGTCCAGGGTAAATCTAGAAAAACGTATAACTTACTTGACTTCCTGTTTCAGAAAGTAATCAGTCAACATGTGGAATAATGTCTTAGCTAAGAGAGATTTTACAGATACATTAAAGAATCAAACTAGAGCTAATATTGATAATTCATGAATCCAACAAGTGCTAAGTAATATCGCTACCTACTCCTGGTAACATGGCTAATACAAATCTTAGCATCGATAATCGGTAATGCTAACCATGCTAATCCTAAAGCTGGCAGTAAGTGAATCTAACATTTACATTGCTAATGAGTGAATCAGATTTATGTTAACATTGCTAACATGCTAGCTAATCAGTCTAGCTTGCAGTCTAGCTTGCATGCTAGCTTGCAGACATGTCTACCATTGTGACTCAGAGACATCCACATGTCACTCGGAGATTCACCCACTTAACCAACTCATAGACAATTCTACCTGTGTCGGCCAGACATGCCCACCCGTGTCACTCAGTGACATTTCCTCCTCTGTCACTCAGGGACATGCCCACCTGTATCACTCAGAGGCGTGTCTTCATGTATCACTCAAAGACGTGTCTTTCTGTGTCATTCAGAGACACGTCCTCCTATGTCACTCAGAGTCACGTCTTCCTGTATCACTCAGAGACGTGTCTTCCTATGTCACTCAAAGACACACCCTCCCATGTCACACAGAGACACGTTTTCCTGTGTAAGACATGCCCACATGTGCCACTCGGAGACTTGCCCACTTGCCCAACTCATAGACAATCACACTTGGGTCACACAGACCCATGCCCACGTCCAACTCGTTTTCTGACACACTCCCAGCTGTGTCACTCAAAGGTACTCCTACCTGTCTCACTCGAAGACATGCCCACTTATCCAACTCACAGACACACCCACCCGTGCCACTAAGAGACACACCCACTTGTTCACTCATAATGCTCAACTGATTACAGTACGAGACACATTCTTAGACACATCCTCTAGTCTCACTCACAGACACACCCACCTGAACTCCGTCTACTAACAGAACCACCTTTAATGTATTTTAAGGATCAAATTTCACTCTAAAATTCACCTCCTTCATTCTGTGACTTTATTTTTTTCACACTGGCATACTTTTCATTTTTGGAACAGTCTGATGGGCTCGAACATGTGTAAGTGATTTACGAGTAGTGAACCGTACGGCGTGTGGAAGCGATGCTCCTGTGAGTGTGTTCGGGGGATGGGTACGTTTCTGAGAGTGCCATTTTGAAGCTGTCGAGGTCATTCAGAGTTTTTCTCTGTAGTTTGTGCCATCAAACTCACAACACTGTTAATATAAACTCAGCAGGGTGGTGAGGAGCCGGAGCAGAAAATCTGGAGCGGGGTTGTTCGCTAAAACGTGACCTGGAGCTGCAATCACTTAACACAGAAAATGTGCTTCATGTTCTCTCAAACACAAATGTTCATGAGGTCATATGAAGTCTCCTTAGTTTTAAAGTAAAGATGCTAAGTAAGGGACAAGTTAGCTTCACACAAACTGGATTGGTCTGGTTACAACAATTGTAGCATAGCTAAGTATAGTTCTGTTGGCCATATGGAAGGGAAGAAAGAGGTGAGGGAGTTTGAGAAAGCGTAAATGAGGGCAAAAAACTCAGAGAGACAGAATAAGAGATTGCTTGTGGTGTTCCACAGATACCAGCGGTGAATGAAGGAGCAGGCCATGACATGCCCTGTGTGTATGTGTCTGTGTGTGTGTGTGTGTGTGTGTGTGTGTGTGTGTTTGTAATGTTTTCGACAGACTTTCTTTCTTCTTCAGAAATCTTCAACAATTAGCTTACATTAGCCAAGTGAAATTAGCCTTGAATCATTTATGAAAGTTTTATCCAAAATTCTGACTAGCATTGTCATAAAATTGACTTTGATATTATTTTATAAATACCATCAGCATAGCTCCTGTGGTTTAGCTAGTGTTAGAAGAGAATATTAAAATATGACATTAACTGTGCAAATTAGAAATATTTAAAAATATTATTTGAATAACGGTAGATAAAGACTGTCAGGTCAGCTATTGTTAGGGTTAGCTAGTATTAGCTAGTGCTAATATTTTAGCTAGTATTATAAGTGCAAGCAATTATAACCAATCCTCTCACTTATATAATAATAATAATAATAATAATAATAATAATAATAATAATAATAATAATAATAATAACTAGAATGTACATTTCCTGAAGAAAATGGGAATGGTGCTTGCACATGGCAAATCTCGGAGGCTAGTGCAGATGAGCATGTGATGTCATCTGAATACTCTTGTGGAAGTTCCCCTCGTTGTGCTGAGTGTTTTGATATGTCACATGTCCATGTTGTGCTAAATTTTGATTTTCACTTGACATCATGTGACATCACGTGACGTCACATGATGTGACCAGAATACATGTGAGGCAGTTCCCCTCATTGCGCTGAGTGTTTTGATATGTCACATGTCCATGTTGTGCAATTTTTTAATTTTCACGTGAAATCACGTGTCGTCACGTGACTTCATCAAATTACACGTGAGGGAGTTCCTCTCATTGTTCTGAGTGTTTTGATATGTCACATGTCTATGTTGTAAAAAGTTTTTTCATTTTGCATATTTTGGGGGCGGGGCTGCGGCACAATCGAAAGGCCAGTCGCAACCGAAAGGCCAGTTTGGTGTAGAGAGTTCAAAAGCTTGCCAAGTTATAAACATCTAAAGTTTATAATGGGAGTCTATGGGAAAATAGGCCACTTTGAGACCCGGTACCGGAAGTACCGGTACCTGGATCGCTTATAAAAGTAATAGCACACCTCTCCTCAATGAGCCGGTCAATTTGTCACCTCATTCATGGGTCTAGGACAAAAGCTACAGGACAAGTTATGCGCTCTTTTGTACGGAAGAGTATGTACAATAGTTGCTTTGCAAGCACCATTAATAATAATAATAATAATAATAATAATAATAATAATAATAATAATAATCCTGTTAGCTAACTAGCTACTTTTATGATTGCAGATTCTAAACATTTCTTAATGTAAACTTGAATCCTCTCAAAAACCCTGACAGATTAGCTTTTGTTAGCTTGCTACCATTACACATTCAGATTATTAGCATGTACGAATGTAACCCAGCTAAGGTTAAAAATTATGTATTAAATTGAAAGACTACCTTTTAATAACCTGGTGTAACTGCTCTATATAGTAAGTGTATGGTAAAGGGGGCTACATGGATATGATTTAGAAATGAATTCATAAATCCTGCAGGCTAGCCAGTGTTAGCAAGCTAACAAACAAAACCTGTGGAAATATATCCACTTATGTGAACGTCATTCGTTTCTTTACTTAGAAGGTTGTTTCCTTAGAAAAATATGCACTCTGATATGTACTGTGTGTGTGTGTGTGTGTGTGTGTGTGTGTGTGTGTGTGTGTGTGTGCGTGCTTGTGTGTGCGTGCTTGTGTGTGTGTATGTATCATACCTGGTTATCATCTGGTCTACTTCAGGTGTTCCTCTGTCCTGATGGGACATGTTTAATTTCAGCCCCTATAAACCATAGAGCAGTAATTTACCGGGTCTCGTTTTCCGTGAGCGTCTGACAGAAATGTGTAATACTGCCTAACTGTATGCTTATCCAATATGATTTACGGTGTTGATGACTGTCATCTCGTCACCACAGTATCTTTATAGGATTCCTTCCTGCTACATAGTTTATATCACGTGTTATTAAATGTATGAAATTAAACATCCATCTCTGTCCCTCTGTCTCTGCCAGGGCGATATCCAGCAGCTGCTCATCGTTGCCGACCCTAAAGCGGCTTATGATTACTGTGAACACTACATGCCCGACTGTGACACGCCCCATAAACACACACTGCAAGCTCAGGAACCGGAAGGAGAGGTCAGTATCCACATAACATGAAGGACCTAGGACCTATTAGGACCTTTTGAAAGATTTCTAGCATTATCTTACAGGGTTGTGCTAATGTATTGATGTTTCGCTTGTGATAATCAAATTGTCATTTATTGTATGATTCGGAGTTAAGAGGGATGTCGAAATACTTAACTGACCTTGTCTTAAATTTTTATATATATTATAAGATGAACTTTAATTCTAAACTAGTGCTCCTTAAGTTGGGTAACCATGACAACAATCATAAACTAGGTGTTGTATAGGCAACATAACATCCCAGTGTCAGGAAACGTCATCGTGCTTTAGTGTTAGGATGCGTTGGGTGCGATACGTTCGTTATACCACAGGTATATTGATGGTTGTCATGGTTACCCAGCATAAGGAGTGCTGGTTAATTTTGACCGCTCACTTGTCTGTGGAAACGTCATAAGCATATTCAATTATAACATTATAAAAATACATTTCCGTGTGTGTTGATTGTTGTACCACAGCTACATCGGTCATTGACATAGTTACCCAGAAAGGGGCACACATTTAGACCTGTGCATATCTGTGCATAAGTGTGTTCAGTTTATTTTCAGTGTTACCCGTTGGTCAATCAGTAGCGTTCTACGGCTGTGGTAAATTGTACAATTATTATATTGTGTTCCACTATTTGATTTAAGGACTATAAATTTCTCCTAAAGAGCCTTCAGTTTCGAATGAGCCTTCTGCTTAAGAATAAACACTCCTGTCTGGTCGTGTAGAGTCATGTTCTTGAATGGCTCACGTTTTTTTTCCCCTTAGGATGATGTACATCATAATGTACTGGAGCACAAAGAGAAAGCTCCTCTGTTGTCGAACTTTTCTGGCAGCGATCTCTCTCTTTCTGACGGTTTTATTCCGCTAATGCGTTCTGCAGATTCTCAGCTATATTGATATCTTGGGAGGAGGTTATGACACGTGCCGTATAAACGCAGCCAGAAACAGCTGCAATTACGGTGTTTTATTATGTGAGTGTGAAAAAGCCAGTTTCCTTAGTCATAAATTTACATGCTGTGTTAAAGGTTTATTATACTGAATGCTGCTGTCTTTAGGGGGTTATATACATTTACGTTGACTGTTTATTTAAGGATTAATGTGCAGTGGTTCTTTCTGTTGGTAAACAGAGCTCATGTGGTACTCATATAGATCAGAATGTACAGTTTCATCCTCAGTGATGTTCCAGTAACAAAGTGTTAGATGTACAAGCCTTTATATTTGACACATCTACATTACAGCACATTGAAATTCTTCCTTCTCATATCCCAAATTTGGAGGGTCGGGTCAACGACCCAGAGCCTTAACCGCTTGAGCAACCCCTGCTCTAAAACTATTAAACTTTTAACAGATGAAGAAATGTTGATTTGAGATCTTGAGAATGATACAAGAACAGGAATAAGCAGCATCCATCCATCCATCCATCCATCCATCCATTCTTACTGGATGACTTAGCCTTTACCAATCCTTGCTCTTATTGTGGGGTCTTGGATTATCTAGAGCTTTCTGTGCATGATTAGTTGCCCTAGGTTTCAAAAGTTTTTTTTTAAGCTGAGTTGTCTTTTAGATGAGATAACACCCTACTGGGCATAACTGGGTCTTGCTATCTTTTGATAGACCAAATCTCCTTTGTGACATTCTACAGTATGATTTGGTGACTAGGTTGTGCAGGTTTGGGCATTAGTTGTGCCTGGCTAATCTTAGCTATGCCTTGAGATTAGCTGTACATTAGTTAGGCTTACATCATCATGATTAAGATCTGGCTTGGATCTGGTAGGCCTGAATGATGTCAAGGCCTTTCCTTTTTTTGCTAGTTTTGTTCTGGATAATGATTGAATCTTGTTTGGCTTTGCTTTTGGACTTTATAGACATATATAATGGCTAGGTTCTGTTGGGCTTAGTTGTGTCAGGCTAACATTGGCTAGGTCTTACTGGGCTTGCCTGGACCTGCCAAGCCTTGGCTGAGCCTTTCTGGAATTGCCTGGACCAGGTTATTCTTTGTTATCCGTTGCTGGGCTTGTTTAGGTATTAGCTAAGGCTTGCTTTGACGTTTTAGACCTTGGACCTACCTAGATGTCTCTATACCGTAAACAAGCCAGTTTTAACAGCAGGGAAGTAGCTTCATGAGCTCCTGCACAGCTGAAAGGGGACGAAAGTGTATGTGCATGATGGACTAAGGTCATTAGGTGAACATTAGTTGGCCTTAACTTTATACAACTTCCCACGATGGGATAGAAGAGTGACAATGGGTCAGAACTAATAAATACACCTCTCGTATCTAACATCTTCTTTAGACAGAGAAAACTAGTTGACTGTCTGCTCTTTTAAAGCATAATACATATGTTCAAGCTTACATTCATTGATTATTGTATATCATAATAAATGAATGCATGCTTTTCCTGTATGCTTCTGTATAAACCAACCTTTAAATGACTGATGCTATTGCTGACCTACTCATTTAATCCAAACTATTATAGATGCTATACGGTATACACACTGTAAACTGCATAGCACGAGAAACTTGTGCTCTTTTCTAATTTAATTACAATACCATCAGTCCAACCATCTGATCTGTTTCACAGAATCAGGTGAGAAATTTTACAAACGTTTTTATAATGTGTTTTTATTTATTTATTTTTTAAATATTTTTTATTAAGTAGATTCAGGCATTAAGACAATCACGATTCTTCAAGGCATTGGATATACACACTCATACCCCTTTTCCACCAGAAAGAACCGAGTGCTGGTTCAGAGCTAGTGCTGTCGCTGGCTCAAATTTGGTTCCACTGGTGAACCTTCTAAGAACCGGTTTGCCTTTTCATGGGCTAGAGAGCATCACAGAGCCGAGTGTGACGTCACTGTATACGTGTCACGTTACACAGCGACGTTAGCGCAGCAGCGGCAAACACAAACACAACAACAACAATGGCGGATGTTACTTTACTGTTAATGCTCATTGGCTTTGTGAATCTACATTAACATCCAAACGCGGCAAATAAAACGTGTACGTGCGGCTCCGTGTAATCTGTATAAACGGAGGTTGTAATCGATAAAGTACATAATATTATTTTATCATTAACACAGAAAAAAATTAGCCTTAGCATGTAGCTACCTACTATCATGTGTGCTGATAAGTGATCATATCGCGGTAAAGTAAAAGTGTATTAAACATTAGCATACTTAAGGTACATTATCTAATGCGCTAACAGTAGCCCCGCCCACAGCCCCTGACACAAGCAGATATTAAGTCTAGACCAGCAACGTTTTGGTGCTACTTAAGAACCACTTTTCCTGTTTCAGAGCCGGTGCTTTGGGTGTCGAAAAATTAAAAAGAACTGGTTTTAAATTAGGCTCCGAACCAGCACTCGAACTGCCTCGGTGGGAAAGGGGCATCAGCCATTATATCACCCAGCTCTACTTTGAAGTTCTTAAAGAAAGCATTATCTCATTGGGTGGAAGAATGCATTTGGATTTATCTCACAACCATGACACCACTGGGCCACAGTTAAATTCAGATGATGCTTTCAGAAATAACAATGAATTCATTATAAACATTCATTTCAGAACAGTGAAATGTTTCTGCTAACAATATGTAACCCCCAGCTGGGTTTGTTACATCAGAAGAAGTGTTTTGCATATTTTAGACTTTCTACTAACCTTCTCCTGAACTCATTTCCTCCATCTGTCCAGTATGCAACTGCAGTAGATTACGGAGAGTCGTATGATTACTACGACGCAGGGATTGCCACCGACACGCCACATGAATTTTCTGAGTCTCAGGTAAAAAAGCTAAAAAACAAAGTGGTGCATGACTGCGATTGTCAGTGTGATGTCTGGTTGTCATGGGAATTCTCTTGTCCTTGTCTCGAGTGTTATTTGTTAATGTCTTTACATTTTTCAGGCTACTATCCATTCTATGTCCACCTGAGGAAACAAACGCCTCTCTCTCTGTCACTCTCTCTCTCTCACTCTCTCTCTCGCTCTTTCTTGTGTCGTGTCTCGCTTGCTTGC
Source organism: Tachysurus fulvidraco (assembly GCF_022655615.1). Lineage (NCBI taxonomy): Eukaryota > Metazoa > Chordata > Actinopteri > Siluriformes > Bagridae > Tachysurus > Tachysurus fulvidraco. The sequence continues at coordinate 2,882,195 of NC_062520.1, read as the reverse complement.
TTGTTTCCTGATGTTTTGATGTGTTGTGTCTTTTGTTCCTGTGTCACCATCACCCTGCCTCCAGCGAGTGAAGCGTAGTGTCTCCAAATCCAAGAGGACCACAAAGTCCACTAAGTCCAAACCCAAGCCAACGTATATGTACGAGCCACCACCAAGGAAGCCCGGTCCAAGGGTAAAAGATAAAAAAAAACGAACTGTAGTCCAACTAAGATGGCATGGAGATCTCTCCTCTCCTCCCTTCTCCTTCTTTTTTTCTGTTGAGGGAGATCTCCGATGCCCGTCCTCTACTCCGAGCAGAAAAGCAGGCAGTTCTAGAGGCCTATCGATCACCCTGTAGTGTGCATGTCTATTAATCTTTTCTTTCTTATTCTTCCTTCTCCTTCTCTTTCACTCTGATACCCGCTTCAGCTAAACAACTTAGACGGCGAGTTCTATACTGAAACTGAACTTGACTACGGGACTGTAGATGCTTCTCAGACTCAGTATCCTGATCCCACTCCTGGACCCGATGAGGTAAATCTTTTACTTCTTCTCATTGTTTTGTTTTTTTTTTTAATTCAAAAGAATGACACAGGCTTTAGAAAGTGGATTAGTCCTCGGAAACTAACGGGTCTGAAGCCTAGGAACTGGAAAATAAACTGGTATGAATAAACTGGCAAAAAACAGAGACGATTCCAAACAATTGCTCTGTGTTTTTTTCTTTCCTGGTTGATCAAAAGCAATCCATTTGGATGGCCATGTATATAACATGCTCTTCATCTCGGTGGATTGCCTCTGCTTTGTGTCTCGCTTTCTGACGTCTGAACCGTTACGGCTCCAGACATCTCATAATACCTAACACAACTACGAAAGTGGCAAATATTATGCAGGACTGCAGCGTTCATTGTTAAGGATGGAAACTAGCCATGCTAACTTTATTCCTCAGGTGCTATGAAAATGTATTTTAGGACAAATTTAGACATGTTGTTTACACAGTTGTCCAGTCTTACAAGCAGTATTTATCTACAGCTAATAACTCGGTCGGAAATTCCAACTCGGCTCAGAATTCCGTCTAAGGAAGTGTCTTCAGCCTCAAGCTCAAGTCAACATGGCCGCTCACATGAGCAACTGACAAGAAAACATAACTTCACTACTGTAATAAGTTTATGGTAACACCTATAGGCATATACATCATAAATTCTCTCAGGTTAGCTAGCTAGCTTGTTGCGATTAATACAATAAACATTTTCATGGACACAACCGTGTTTTTGTCCACTCGAGTTTAGAATTCTGAGGTAAGTCAAACGCAGTAGTGCTAGCTAGGTTAGCTAAAAGCCTACTAGTTGGTTCCACTGGCGAACCTTCTAAGAACCGGTTTGCCTTTCCATCAGTTAGAGAGCCGTCACAGAGCCGAGTCTGACGTCACTGTATACGTGTCACGTTACACAGCAACGTTAGGGCAGCAGCGACAAACACAAACACAACAACAACAATGGTGGATGTTGCTTTACTGTTAATGCTCATTGGCTTTGTGAACCTACATTAGCATCCAAACGCGGCGAATAAATTTAGACATGTTGTTTACACAGTTTCCCAGTCTTACAAGCAGTGTTTATCTACAGCTAATAACTCGGTCGTGTGGTAACACCTATAGGCATATACATCATAAATTCTCTCAGGTTAGCTAGCTAGCTTGTTGCGATTAATACAATAAACATTTTCATGGACACAACCGTGTTTTTGTCCACTCGAGTTTAGAATTCTGAGGTAAGTCAAATGCAGTAGTGCTAGCTAGGTTAGCTGATAGCCTTGTGTTAGCCTTGAGGCAGTGACTTGATGAAGAAACAATAGTTTTGTTTTAGTTAGCAAGCAAAGCTGAAAATCATTACATACAGATATAAAATCCTTGGGACTTTCATAAGAAATAAACCAAATGCAAAATTCATTTGTTTTATTTTTTAGTTGATATTTTATATTAATGTTTGTAATCTTTAGGCTGCTAACAAATTTCACACACAGTTCACTGCTTTGCCTCAGACCTGCATCTTAGGCTTCGTTTATTTCTGTCTTTTCTCACATTTAATCCCTCAGTATCGTTATTTTTCATGTGAAAAAGGCAGGAATTTGCAGAAGTCTGTCCGTGGCAATAGAAAGCAGCAGAACTCTAACTCTAATGAAGTATGATGCTCTGTATATAATAGAGCTGACACCGTTTTTTTTGTCCCTAAGTAAAAAATATATGTGTGATGAATTTCTATCTCCTGGGACAGTAACAGTGTCAGCTCTCGCTTTCAAACATCAATTTGCTGTAATCGATTCATGTAAATTCATGCAAAGTTGATGTGTGACTCTGTAGTACAACATGAATACAGGAGTCTTCACTGCTTAACTAACCGTTATTTTTATATCGCTCGTCTCCCTTCCCCTTTATGTCCCTCCTCTCTCTTTATCCCACTCTTTGTCTTCTATGATTTTATTCCTTTCATCTGTACTTCCCTCTTATTCCCTCACATCTTCTTTCCTTTCCTTTCATTCCTTCACTTTCTCTTTTCCCTAATTCCTTCACTTCCTTGTTCTGCCCGCTTCATTCCACCTCCTATTTCCTCTTCACTTAATTTCACTTCCTTTTGCCTCCCACTTTTTCTTCCTCTCTTTGGCCTTCTCCTACTCTTTCCATTCCTATCTTTCTATCTATCTTCCTGTTTCCTCCTCTCCTCTCCCCTACCCTCTTTACCCTCCTGTCTCATCTCCTTCCCTTACCCTCTTTTTCTCCCCCTGCTGCTGCATTGCTTGGCAATAATAAGGCTGTGGAAGAGGGGATTGTGGTTGATTCAGTCACCGATCTGCCCGACACTGCGGTGGATCCCACAATCGCCCCCGAGCACAACGAGCCCAGCGCTACAGCAGGAGCGGACGCGTACGACTTTAAGGAGTACGACCTTAAGGAGTACGACGTGGGCGAGCTTGACAAATCTCACTATGACTTTGGTGCCTATGATGAGTTTGGCAATGCCGGCCCAAACCCCGAACCCAATTATGAGGACGAGTTTGGGCCTGCTGTGCCTGCTGAAACTGGCAGAGAAGAAGCACAAGTCAATACAGACGTAAGTATTACGACGTGCGGCCAAACGTGATGTGTGCTTGTGTGTGGGTAGGTTGCACCTTGCTTGGTCTAACAAGACTCTTGGCATGACGTATCCATCACTATCATGCTGATGTAAGTTCACAACTTTAAGGAGTTGAATTTAGCGGGAGCTAGCCACCCTAGCATGACCTTTAATAAATACGGTATAGAAAATGTAAATGTATGCTGTGTTTCTCTGACCGTTGTTTGTCGTCTAACGCTACAAGGCTAATGCAACATGGAATAATATGGGATGCTTATAACTGCTAGTTTAGCATGCATCAGTAAATCATCACATACTCAGCTGAATAATATTTAGTCTCCGACTTCTCACTTTAGGCCACGCCCACTACACTGTCTAAACTGTACAGAATACATTGTTACAGGTGGTGCTGGATCTGTGGCATACAGATCCCACTGAGACATGCTAAACTGGTAGCTACACGTTAAATGACCTGTTAGCGACACTAGTCTTGTAGAAAGTATCTACGATCGAAACATGTCAAGGCTGAAAACTTTGAAAGATGCTGCTCTGTTTATTTCTGTTATTTATTTTTCACACACACACACACACACACACACACACACACACACACACACACACACACACACACACACACACACACACACACACACACACACACACACTCTGCATGAAGCTGTGTTCAGTCCCTGCTCCACAGACTGAGCTCATACCCAATGGCCTTTCAGAACTCTGACTGTCCTATTAGCCTGAAGGCACAGTAAGAGAGCTAACATGCAACTGCACACACACACACACACACACACACACACACACACACACACACACACACACACATGCTATTAAACACCCTTCAGCTCACATACGCCTCTCTCATTAATTTCTGAGTCCACTTGATAGACCTATTTAAAATATAAATATTGATATACATTATGATTGTTGAAATGATATTTTTAAATAGCTTTAAAATAATAAATAATATTAAACTCTAATTTTGTATTTTGTTATTTTGCACTTTGGAACTTTTCCCCATCTCATATTGATTGATTAACCTACAGTAGAGTGAAATTCTTCACAGATCCCAACATGTTAAGAAGCTGGGGTTAGAGCACAGGGGCAGCCATGATGCATGTGCCCCTGGGGCACTTTAGACTTAAAGGCCTTCTGATTCGTAGATTAGAACCTTAACTACCCTGAATGACTTGAGAACCAATGCATTAGTGAGATGAGGCACTCGTATCACTGATGCTTTTATTGAACATGTGAATAAACACAGCTGTGAAAAGAGATGAGAGGAGAGGAGAAGAGAAGTGAGGAGAAGAGAAGAGAAGAGAAGGGAAGAGAGGAGATGAGAAGAGGAGAAGAGAAATTGAGAGAAGTGAAGAGAAGAGAGGAGAAGAGAGGAGAAGAGAAGGGAAGAGGAGATGAGAAGAGAAGAGAGGAGATGAGAAGAGAAGGGAAGAGAGGAGATGAGAAGAGAATAGAAGAGAAATTAAGAGAAGTGAAGAGAAGAGAAGAGAAGAGAAATTAAGAGAAGAGAAGAGAGGAGATGAGAATAGAGGAGATGAAAAGAGAATAGAGGAGAAGGGAAGAGAGGAGATGAGAAGAGAATAGAAGAGAAATTAAGAGAAGTGAAGAGAAGAGAAGAGAAATTAAGAGAAGAGAAGAGAGGAGATGAGAATAGAGGAGATGAAAAGAGAATAGAGGAGAAGAGAAGTGAAGAGAAGAGAAGAGAAGAGAAAAAAAGAAGTGTAGAGAAGAGAAGAGAAGAGAAGAGAAGAGAAGAGAAGAGAAGAGAAGAGACCAATTAAGGAATAAACTTTCAACACACACATCAGGGGTGTACAAACTTTTGGCTGTACAGTTTAACTTAAAACAGAGTGAAGTTTTTTGTAACTGTAAAGTCAGAATAATGATCAAGGGTGCACAAACTTTTGGTCATATAGTATAATAGTATAATTTAAAGATTAGAAGTACTTTAATATTAATAAGCTTTATTAAGACCTGATGCCTTCAGCCAATCAGAGCACACCGTTTAGCATATATTTGAATATGTACAGAAATAATGTCACAGTTATACAAGCGCGAGTCGCTCGCGGACATTAAACACACGTGTGTCATTTCTCTCACATTTGTGTCTTGCATGTCTGACCTGGTTTGACCTTTGACCTGTCTCTAAAGCTACTCTTGCACGGTTTGGCGTATAAAGTCTTCGCTTACATTTTTTCAGACAATAAATCAGACATTAAAGCTCTTCAGGATGTGAAGCTAGACCATTCCTCCTATATACCACAGCAAAATGGCGTAGATTTTACACGTCTAGTTTTGTTCACAAGAGAAGTCTAGCGGTCGTTCCTTCCTTCAGCAGTTTCCGACCAATCAGAGGTCAGAATCCAGCAGCGCCATGGTGATCGCAAATCGGATCTAAAATGCTTTTGTCTTCTTGCATGTGCATGCGACTGAATCTATCTATCTACAGCTCGCTCTTCCTCTTATGACCGCACACGCTCTGATGTTGACCTTTGACCTGGTCTCTGTCTTCAGAATGGAGGCGGTACAGCTTTTCTGGGACAGAAAGGAGAGAAAGGAGAACCAGCTGTCATCGAGCCGGTAAGTCAGGAGACGGAGCTCCTGCTTTTCACCTGAAGGTGGTGTTACGAGCTACGATGTTTATCTGGTCAATAAATCTAGCATGTGAGTGTAGTTGTAGTACTTTTGCTAAATAACCAGCTAGCTAATGACGCTATTAAATATCCAGTATATATATATATATATATATATATATAGTTAGGTAGCGTCTAGCATTATCCCGGTGGTTTATCGTTGACGCAGCTAGCATAAGATAAATAGCTTGGTGAATATGTTCAGGAGGTGTTGTTGTGTTGGATAAACGTGACCCACACAACAGAGCTACACATTCATGCTATAAATTTGGTTACACAAGTTCAGTTTTTTGCTCAGATCAAATCTATCGTGACACATCTTCTCATTCATTCATTCATTCATTCATTCATTCATCTTCTACCGCTTATCCGAACTTCTCGGGTCACGGGGAGCCTGTGCCTATCTCAGGCGTCATCGGGCATCGAGGCAGGATACACCCTGGACGGAGTGCCAACCCATCACAGGGCACACACACACTCTCATTCACTCACACACACACACACACTACGGACAATTTTCCAGAGATGCCAATCAACCTACCATGCATGTCTTTGGACCGGGGGAGGAAACCGGAGTACCCGGAGGAAACCCCCGAGGCACGGGGAGAACATGCAAACTCCACACACACAAGGCGGAGGCGGGAATCGAACCCCCAACCCTGGAGGTGTGAGGCGAACGTGTTAACCACTAAGCCACAGTGCCCCCCCCCCTCACATTCATAACAATATATTTTGTTTTTGTAGATTTCATCCAGTTTTTGCTGCCCTTTGTTTTGTTTTTTTTGTCATTCTAACAACCCTGAATATCGATACTGACGGCGATATCGCGTTTGCGATCTCCGATCCGATCGTCGTCCGTTATTTCATACGTACAAAATTAGCTGAAAAGATTTGATTAGATTTTCATGTCCATCCAGAAAAGATCAGATCAGACAGATCAGATTTAACACTTCAAGCTATTAACGTGAACGTAACTGTGTGCGGATGCCATCGGTGAGGTCCTGGTCAATCACTACACTCGTACTTCATTATAAGAGGAAGTAGAAGCAGGTGTAAACACAGTATTCTGAAAATAAACCAACATTTAAATGTTTCTTCTAGACTGTGGGATGTGAGGTCTCAGGGATTTGTTATTTATTCATTTCTGTTTGTTTGGTCATTTAAGGGAATGCTGGTAGAAGGTCCTCCAGGTCCGTCTGGTCCTGTTGTAAGTACCTTTTGTATTTTTTTGTTCTGTTATTTAATAGCTGTAAATAATAATCTGGCAACCCAATGCACACACACACACACACACACACACACACACACACACACACACACACACACACACACACACACACACACACACACACACACTCACACATTATCTTTCTGTTTGTAATTATTTATATGACATTACTGAGGTCCCTCAAATTGTAACTTTTTATTCAATCCCATTTCCACACACTTCCAGTAAAATGTCTGCCTTTGTTATGACTTTTCAGGGACTTCCAGGCCCCTCTGGTCTACAAGGTGCCCCTGGACCAGCCGGAGATCCTGGTGACAGGGTGAGCGTTTTGTTTCTGTCGGCATCCAACGTGCAGAATGCAGAATGCTTGTTGAAGGAAGGGGATTTTTCTCAGCACACATTCGGGGACTGTAAAGGCTTATGGCGTTGTGTTTTCATGCCAATATCTTATGTGATGATTTTTTTAAAGCTTTTTGAGTAAATGACAGGAAATAGACTAGTCTGTGTCGAGTTACAAAAATGGCAGATAGAGAAGGTAGATAATTTGTTCAGTCATTTTGTCTCTATGAAAGCTTGACTATGAAATATTTCTCAAATCTGGTTCTAAACCTTTTCTGGACAATTTGTGATGAAAACCAAGGCGGTTTGGCGCTTTAGCCTTCGGCACAGAGACACTGATTAAATTCTCCTGTTAGTGTGAAATTGATTGTCACAGTAGATCTGGGAAGGAACTTTCTCACTCTGGATAGCACACTGCTGTTAGCTTTGGGATGTTGGCTTTGCTACTAAGCTCTAAATTAACAGTACATGCACAGTTAATGGCTATAATACTGCAGAATGTTGTTCAGAGAGCCAAAAGGAACACAGAGCTTCACACACACTCACCATCACACACCAACACACCACCAGTGACCATCACAGATCAACACACATCATCACACACCACCAGTGACTTTCACACACCAACACACATCATCACACACCAGCAGTGAACATCGTTCACCAACACACACCATCACACACCAACACACATCATCACACACCAGCAGTGACCTTCACACACCAACACACATCATCACACACCAGCAGTGACCTTCACACACCAACACACATCATCACACACCAGCAGTGACCATCACAGATCAACACACATCATCACACACCAGCAGTGAACATCGTTCACCAACACACACCATCACACACCAACACACATCATCACACACCAGCAGTGACCTTCACACACCAACACACATCATCACACACCACCAGTGACCTTCACACACCAACACACATCATCACACACCAGCAGTGAACATCGTTCACCAACACACACCATCACACACCAACACACATCATCACACACCAGCAGTGACCTTCACACACCAACACACATCATCACACACCACCAGTGACCTTCACACACCAACACACATCACACGCAAGCAGTGAACATCATTCACCAACACACACCATCACACACCAACACACATCATCACACACCAGCAGTGACCTTCACACACCAACACACATCATCACACACCAGCCGTGACCTTCACACACCAACACACATCATCACACACCAGCAGTGACCATCACAGATCAACACACATCATCACACACCAGCAGTGAACATCATTCACCAACACACACCATCACACTACAACACACATCATCACACGCCAGCAGTGACCTTCACACTACAACACACATCATCACACGCCAGCAGTGACCTTCACACACCAACACACATCATCACACACCAACGAACATAATCACATGCCAACACACACCAGCAGTGACCTTCACACACCAACACACATCATCACACACCAACGAACATAATCACATGCCAACACACACCAGCACACATCAACACACATCATCACACATCAGCAGTGAACATCATTCACCAACACACATCATCACACTCCAACACACATCATCACACGCCAACACACATCATCACACTCCAACACACATCATCACACTCCAACACACATCATCACACGCCAACACACATCATCACACTCCAACACACATCATCACACACCAACACACATCATCACACTCCAACACACATCATCACACGCCAACACACATCATCACACTCCAACACACATCATCACACACCAACACACATCATCACACACCAACACACATCATCACACTCCAACACACATCATCACACACCAACACACATCATCACACACCAACACACATCATCACACGCCAACACACATCATCACACGCCAACACACATCATCACACGCCAACACACATCATCACACGCCAACACACATCATCACACTCCAACACACATCATCACACTCCAACACACATCATCACACGCCAACACACATCATCACACTCCAACACACATCATCACACTCCAACACACATCATCACACACCAACACACATCATCACACGCCAACATACATCATCACACGCCAACACACATCATCACACGCCAACACACATCATCACACTCCAACACACATCATCACACTCCAACACACATCATCACACGCCATCACACATCATCACACTCCAACACACATCATCACACGCCAACAGTGAACATCATTCACCAACACACACCAGCACACATCAACACACATCATCACACACCAGCAGTGAACATCATTCACCAACACACACCAGCACACATCAACACACATCATCACACACCAGCAGTGAACATCATTCACCAACACACACCAGCACACATCAACACACATCATCACACATCAGCAGTGAACATCATTCACCGACACACACATCATCACATGCCAACACACATCATCACACACCAGCAGTGAACATCACACACTGACAGTGAACATGACACACATCAACACACATCATCACACACCATCACACACAAACAGTAACTATCACACACCACAACGGATCATCACACACCACCAATTATTTTTTGTAAGAACACTGTAGAAACTGCATCTCTCCATCTTTACTTTGGTATTTGATGTATAAACGCATGCTGTGGTGTAGATTTAACATGGCCGAGTCCTCTGGGCCTCTTTTAAAGGATGTGAGTTAATAACGTGCCAGAAGAACTTGTTTCCTCTGTTTATTTAACAATCGCTGCTTAACTGCAGGGAGGGAAACAGTGGAGCTTTTCAAGTTAGAGCAGTAGACCTCTGGGAGAAGGTAAAAACTCAGGCGTTTGTGTGAACTAAAACACACACCGAGAAGAAGAAAACTGTTTAACTGTTTAAGGAAGCACTCAAAGTGTGTGTGTGTGTGTGTGTGTGTGTGTGTGTGTGTGTGTGTGTGTGTGTGTGTGTGTGTGTGTGTGTGTGTGTGTGTGGCGCTGAACAGTGGACTGAGTCGGAGCAGAATATTTAGTCCCAGTCGCTTTTTAACAATTTCTACGATGGCCACATGCATAATAATCTACTAGTGCATTCATAGCATGTTATAATGTATTTATAAGCCACTTTAAATGTTTCCTATTCACATCGGCTTTTGAAGGTACGCTCACAGTGCTTATAATGCCTTAGGAACAGTGCACAGAATGCATTATAGCTTTTGTAGCATGTTGTTACCCATAAGAAATAAACCTGACTGCAGTATATGAAGCATTATGACATGTTATAAATACATTCATAACATTCTTTATGTTTTTGCTTGTTGTGACAATGAAAACTCTGAAAATGCATTATATTTAATAACAGTGGTTATTATACATTATGTCTTATACTTTATGGTTAACAGAATGAATTACAAGTTAACTGTTTTTATGGTTTATGAAGCATTATGACATGTTATTAATACATTAATACATTCCTAGCATTATAATGTATATAAAAGGAATACTGTTTATGGTGACCATAAAAGTGGCATTGAAGGTTGCCTGTAATTAAGCATACAATGAAACATGGGTTGTCCTGGATGTTATAATGCTTTATAATGCATCATGTAAAGAATTCATAATGCATCATAAAGCTTGTTATAAAGTTTTGTACATCTTCATGGATATAATGTAGATTTATATTCTAGTGTCAATGCAGAATACAGAACAGTGTGTATAGTGTGGAATTTTTGTGTTATGAATGTGTTCATAGTTCAGAGTTATGACCTTCATAGAGTGTTAGAGTGTTGATTTTCCTCTTTCTTTCCTTCAGGGTCCTCCAGGTCGAGCCGGGCTTCCCGGAGCTGACGGAGTTCCTGGTCCTCCCGGTACCATGCTGATGCTGCCGGTAAAATCCCCGTATTAGTGTTTAGATCTCATGTAGTGACTTAGTGTGTCAGTGAGTTATAGAGCCAAAAGAATGTTTTAAAGCAATTATAATGAAGTAATCTATCTATCTATCTATCTATCTATCTATCTATCTATCTATCTATCTATCTATCTATCTATCTATCTATCTATCTATCTATCTATCTATCTATCTATCTATTTGTTTGTTTGTTTGTTTGTTTGTTTATTTATTTCACAAATTCAAATTTAACATATGAACACTGTGCAATGTGTGTGTGTGTGTGTGTGTGTGTGTGTGTGTGTGTGTGTGTGTGTGTGTGTGTGTGTGTGTGTGCATGTGTGTGTGCTTGTGTGTGTGTGTGTGTGTGTGTGTGTGTGTGTGTGTGTGTGTGTGTGTGTGTGTTGCAGTTCCGTTTCGGTGGTGATGGTGAGAAAGGGCCAGTGGTCTCAGCTCAGGAGGCTCAGGCTCAGGCGATCCTATCCCAGGCCAGAGTAAGTGCACTTTTTATGTGGAGCTTTTTACAGCTCCTGCTGAATGAGGATCTGTGTGTAAAGTTTATGGCCCTGGTTGAGAAGCGAGGGGGCAGGTTTGGTGGCAGGGGTAGTTTTAGGGGGAGGGGTTGAGAGCTGGTGGGGTTTTCTGAAGGTCTGCGATTCCCTAAAAGAGGAAA
>NC_062520.1:2840320-2867820 GCF_022655615.1 Tachysurus fulvidraco | reverse complement strand
GGAGCTCGTGGAATGCCTGGAGAACCTGGATCTAAGGTTAGAACATTGAAAAGCTGCACTTTACTATATATATTCAAGTCAGTCTTAAAAATGTTAACATTTCTGAAATTCTCTCTCTATACACACACACACACACACACACACACACACACACACACACACACATATGCTCCTTCTCTCTCTTTCTGTGTGTGTTGTGTATGTAGGGTGATAGAGGGTTTGATGGCCTTCCCGGTCTCCCAGGAGAGAAAGGACACAGGGTAAGTGCCAGCACTGTTCATGATAAAACACACACACACACACACACACACATAAGGACATGTAAACACACACACACACACACACACACACACACACACACACACACACACACACACACACACACATAAGGACATGTAATTTATTGTATCTCTATACAGAGTGAGTTATATAAGCAGGATATCTTTAATGACACTAACCAACACTTACACTTGGCCGGACACCAGATAGAAGCATCTGTCACTTTGTCTGCGACATCAGGACAGGATCGTATCCGTCATCACTCTGTTAATCAGCCAACTGTAGAGTATTAATCTGAGGAGTGTTTCTGATGATCGAGTTCATGTGTATGCAGCTCGTGACATTTCAGAGCTGAACAGTGCTGCTTTGTGCTGCAGGTGAACGAGACGCAGGCTTTTATCAGCTTACCTACGAAAACGTCCTTGCAGGATTTACAGGACGTGTAATAAAGGAAGGTCTCTTCAGACACCTTAAATATAGCCTTTTTTTCATAAGTTAAGACAGATTGTATTCTTAGATTTGGATTTTGAACTGAGGGGCAGTCGGAAATGTGCTTTTTTACAGAATTATGTTAACATACAGGGTTTTTCCTGGGTCAGAATTGGTCTTCGGTGGTGTCTGACCCACATGGTCATCCACACACAGCGTAATTTTAGTGTAATTTTAAAAATAATACTGTAATTTTTTACCATATAAAATGTAATAAAATTAGCAGCTAGCTACTGTAGCAACAGCTTGCTTTGTGCTTTGATCTAGTTTCATCTCCCTTCAGTCTAACTTGAAACTAAATGATTTAATAGGTCATTTACTACACATTGTCATAGGCCTGTACATACTGTGGGTTATTAAGGCTACATTTTACTACACACTCTTGCTAAATGGGGTAAACACACTTACATTCTCAGTTCAGATGTGCATGTTCTTCTAAAAAATAATGATTTGTTATACACCGATTCAGACACTGACGGCAGACCGACTGCTTTAACCGTTCATTATAACGAATCGGCTCATAGGAGTCATTAGGTCGTGCATCGGACCTTAGCTGACGTGTTGTGTGGGAATCCTGGCTGTTAGGACATTGCGAAACTGTGCTCGTTTTCTCCGTCACTCCGTCAGTAGCCTGCTTCACTCACAAAACCCAATAACTAAGGCTTTGGCGGGACAAAAAATCATTTTGGTGGCCGCCAAAAACATTTGTATGAAAAATCTATGAAAATGTATGAAAAACCCTGACATTATTTTAGTTGAACCGTAATAAACATTACCTCATGCCGTGTGTTACATTGTAACATCTTTACCTCATACCGTGTGTTACATTGTAACATCTTTACCTCATACCGTGTGTTACATTGTAACATCTTTACCTCATAGCGTGTATTACATTGTAACATCTTTACCTTGTAGCGTGTATTACATTGTATCATCTTTACCTTGTAGCGTGTATTACATTGTATCATCTTTACCTCGTAGCATGTGTTACATTGTAACATCTTTACCTCGTAGCGTGTGTTACATTGTAACATCTTTACCTTGTAGCATTTGTTACATTGTAACATCTTTACCTTGTAGCGTGTTACATTGTAACATCTTTACCTTGTAGCGTGTTACATTGTAACATCTTTACCTTGTAGCGTGTGTTACATTGTAACATCCTTACCTTGTAGCATTTGTTACATTGTAACATCTTTACCTTGTAGCATTTGTTACATTGTAACATCTTTACCTTGTAGCATTTGTTACATTGTAACATCTTTACCTTGTAGCGTGTATTACATTGTAACATCTTTACCTTGTAGCGTGTATTACATTGTATCATCTTTACCTCGTAGCGTGTGTTACATTGTAACATCTTTACCTTGTAGCGTGTTACATTGTAACATCTTTACCTTGTAGCGTGTATTACATTGTATCATCTTTACCTCGTAGCATGTGTTACATTGTAACATCTTTACCTTGTAGCGTGTTACATTGTAACATCTTTACCTTGTAGCGTGTATTACATTGTATCATCTTTACCTCGTAGCATGTGTTACATTGTAACATCTTTACCTCGTTGCGTTTGTTACATTGTAACATCTTTACCTCGTAGTGTGTTACATTGAAACATCTTTACCTCGTAGCGTTTGTTACATTGTAACATCTTTACCTCGTAGCGTTTGTTACATTGTAACATCTTTACCTCGTAGCGTGTATTACATTGTAACATCTTTACCTCGTAGCGTGTATTACTGTACATTGTATCATCTTTACCTCTTAGCGTGTATTACATTGTAACATCTTTACCTCATAGTGTGTATTACATTGTATCGTCTTTAGCTTGTATATTGTATTAAATTGTAGCATATTTACCTCATAGCCTGTGTTACATTGTACATCTTTAACATGTACTACACTGTGTGTTCTGTGGCACTCTTTCTGTGTGAAATGTGATGCATGACATACGGTCAGATCAGTAATATTACATTACAAATGTGAAAATCTGGAATAGATTTTTCAGCTAATTAGTTGGGGGGTTTGGCTTTGGGCTCATATGTAATATTATTCTGCATATAAAATTTCAGGGTCTGTTTAAAGGCATAGTGTGTTTGTGTGTGTGTATGTGTGTGTGTGTGTGTGTGTGTGTGTGTGTGTGTAAACAAGCTGGAGATGAAACCCCTCCCACAGTATAGAACATTTACACATACCACAGTAATAATCCTGACCATTATTCGTCCTGACCATTTATTCGTACTTGATTATGAAGTATATTCACATCTCCTTATAATTAATGAGCCCGTTAACAGTAATAAATGGTGTGTCATTGTGATGGATTGCCTACATTTTGCTAATGGCACTGAAAACACCAGCATCCTGAGTGGCACCGAGAGCAGGAACGGATCGAGCGCTGATGTAGAGGCATTACATGAAATGAAAATCTCTCTCTCTCTCTCTCTCTCTCTCTCTCTCTCTCTCTCTCTCTCTCTCTCTCTCTCTCTCTCTCTCTTTTATTTTAGGGAGATTTTGGTCCCTCAGGACCCCCTGGTGCTCCTGGAGAGGACGGACCCCGAGTAAGTGTTTTGTTCAGAGTGTAAACTTCATATCTTCTGCTGCATTTGATTGAAACTTTAACCTCTTGTGGTGTCTCATCTCTGTAGGGAGAGGACGGAGAGATCGGACCACGAGGCTTGGCTGGAGAGAGTGTGAGTTTGCACCTTGCACACGTTTAAGACCGAACTCCCTGTTGTTGATTCCTAAACTTCCCGATCCCATATGGTATATTTAATCCGTACTGAAAAAGTTCAGGTGCAAATATACTCAACGTTGTATCACCAGTGAATTGATGAGATATAGCGATAGAAAAGGTCTAGCTAGTCTTGTAGCTAGTTCAGCTGACTTCTGGTTATAAACTTATTTACATGAACACGTGCGAGTGGATTAACTGCATCAGAGAATCTGCTCCAGAAGATGTCGAGGTTCATGTTTAAAAACATTTAGCTTTTCTGCTACTGAAGTACTTTCAGGGGTTTATTTGGGTCCAGTCCAGCATCTGAGCGCCGCTGTCTTAAACACTGTACAAAGGGAAAGGGGAGGATCCGAGCTGAGCCAAGCCGATCTGATTGGATATTGCAGCAGCTCACATAACAGATGAACAAAATATGGACCACAGACAACATGGATATTGTTTTAAACTCTGGCATGTTTTTTCCCTCAGGGTCCACGAGGTTTGCCTGGTCCCCGAGGTCCTCCGGGTCCTAACGGCCAGCCGGTCAGCTTTTATTTACACTTTTTTGTACACTTTGCTTAGTGCTTTATATTTATTTATTTTTTGTTAGCTCAATGCTAATCTCATGTGATGGCGCTCTATAGGGTGTAGCTGGTGTGGATGGTCCTCAAGGTCAGAAAGGAAACATGGTAAGACTTTAATTACATTTTAGCTAAACATTATATCATCATTTACTGAATTCTATTTATAAATTGTATTCACGTCACAAATGCTATCAAAATAAAGTGCAGACATCTGAGTTTATTAGCATAATAGGGTGTTGTAAAGGTGTAATGGTTGTAAATTAATAAATTAAAATGATTAAGAATGAAAGGAAAGGTGTAGAAGACAGTAGTGAGAGAGAGAGAGAGAGAGAGAGAGAGAGAGAGAGAGAGAGAGAGAGAGAGAGAGAGCGGCTCTGCTGTATGGGTTAGAGACTGTAGCAGTGAGGAAAAGACATGAGGCAGAGATGGAGGTAGCAGAGATGAGGATGTTGAGGTTCTCTTTAGGAGTGACGAGGATGGACAGGATTAGGAACGGCTCAGGAGCTCAGGTTGGCTGTTTTGGGGACAAGGACAGAGAGACTAGATTGAGATGGTTTGGACATGTACAGAGGAGGGAGATGGTTATATTGGTAGAAAGATGTTGGAGATGGAGCTGCAGGTAAGAGGTCAAGAGGAAGGACAAAGAGAAGATATATGGATGTGTTAAATGAGGACATGAAGGTAACTGGTGTGAGAGTCGAGGATGATGAGGATAGAGTTAGGTGGAGACAGATGATTTACTGTAATGACCCCTAACGAGAAAAGACAACAGAAGAAGAAGAAAAAAAGGAGTTAAAATGATTAAAATTGATTCAGTCACCTTCACTGATGAAAGTCATTTAAAAATATATGAGAAATAAACTTGAGATTATTTGCATATTACTGTACTAGCCTTAGATTTACTAACGTGAAATAAATGCAGCATTTTACGACCCTATAGATTGTTTTAAATGTTAATAAATTTGATAAAGAAAGAAACTGTAAGCATCAGTGAAAGATCAGGATTTAGCATGTTCAGTGCTAACTAGGCATGAAGGAAACCAGGTAATGGTTTAAAATGTCATGGTATAAAAACACAAAGGCAGCTGTTTGGATCACTGTACAAACCTGATCACCTCATGTTAGGGGGAGATCCTTTACATGTCTTTCTCTCTCTTTTTTTTTTCAAAGGGACCTCAAGGAGAACCAGGTCCTCCTGGTCAGCAGGGAATCCCAGGAACACAGGTGAGGTTACGTTTAACACTCAGGACCTGTGAGGAATCTCACCTGCATGTCTGGAGTCATTATTTACTTTGTGAAGATCGGTTTTAATTATTTGTAAAAATGCTAAAGAAATTTCTACCAACTAAATTAAACTGTAAAAACATTTAATGTTGTGTGGGAAGCAAAATATTTATTTATTTATTCATTTATTCATTGATTCATTCATTCATCTATCTATCTATCTATCTATCTATCTATCTATCTATCTATCTATCTATCTATCTATCTATCTATCTATCTATTTATTTATTTATATTTATCTGCAGTTCATATAAAAATACTTTAAAGCATATAGCAGTTATTTTGTATTAGTATTAATAATAAGAATAATAAGAATAAGAATAAGAATAAGAATAAGAATAAGAAGAATTATTTATTATTATTATTATTATTATTATTATTATTATTATTATTATTATTATTATTGATGATTCTCTACTACACATGGTTCAATACATCCAGGTTCTAATTAACACACACACACACACACACACACACACACACACACACACACACACACACACACACACACACACACACACACACACACACACAGGCACACACACATGCACACACACTCTCTCACACACACACATCACAGGCTGTTCATTGGCTCACTTTCTCTCTCCTACAGGGGCTCCCTGGACCCCAAGGGCCAATCGGACCACCAGGAGAGAAAGTAAGTCCTGTTGATGACATCATCACCCTGTTCTGCTTACATCACCTTCTGCTCTTCAGATGGAATATCACAGAAACCAACTAGGAACAACCCAGCAATCACCTGGAATATCATAGTAACCACCAAGTGGTTCAAACTAGAAACACTCTAGCAACCAAAACCAAACATCACAACCACCTAGCAACACCGTAGAAATCACAAATATTGTAGCAACCATGACCACCTTTAATACCACGAATCAACACCTCAGCAAACAACTTGAATATCATAGAAAGCACCAGAAACACCATACCAGCTAATTGGATTACCATTTAAACACTTAGCAACACCTGAGAAACCACCTGGAATACAATAGCAACCACGAAGCTACACCCTAGCAACCACTTGGAATACCATAGCAACCACAAAGCTACACCCTAGCAACCACTTGGAATACCATAGCAACCACAAAGCTACACCTTAGCAACCACTTGGAATACCATAGCAACCACAAAGCTACACCTTAGCAACCACTTGGAATACCATAGCAACCATGAAGCTACATCCTAGCAACCACTTGGAATACCATAGCAACCACAAAGCTACACCCTAGCAACCACTTGGAATACGATAGCAACCACAAAGCTGCACCTTAGCAACCACTTGGAATACCATAGCAACCACAAAGCTACACCCTAGCAACCACTTGGAATACCATAGCAACCACAAAGCTACACCCTAGCAACCAATTGGAATACGATAGCAACCACAAAGCTGCACCTTAGCAACCACTTGGAATACCATAGCAACCACAAAGCTACACCCTAGCAACCACTTGGAATATCATAGCAACTATATAGTAAAACCTTAGCAACACCACTCAACAAGCAATTTGAGTGTCGTGGCAACCACTTAGCAACACCCTGGAAATTAATGTAGTATCATGTAGCAAGCATCCCTTCTACCACATGAGGTATCACATTATCCACATAGCAACCATGTGGAACATTGGTGAGCCGTGTGAACAGCAGAACAGCAGAGAAGCCATCGCACAATTCCATAAAAACACCTAGAATAGCAGACTGACCACCTAGCAAAATGCTAACAACTGACTGGTTCTCCATAGGAACCACCTAGCAACAAATAGACAGCAAATGGAACATCATAGCAACCACCACCACCTAGTTACAGCCTAGAAACCATCTGGAGATCCATTCTCTCATCTCTTTCACCAATTTAATCTTTAGACATTAAAATATTTAGCTCTTTAAACTTACATTTTTGTTCTTTATTATTTTATGTAGTGGTTGTCATGGTAAATTTTAAACGCTCTCCCCGCCCCCCTCTTACAGGGTCCTCAGGGTCGTTCTGGCCTGCCTGGATTACCTGGTTCCGATGGACCTCCTGTAAGTATCACACGCTCACACACACACACACACACACACACACACACACACACACACACACACACACACACACACACACACATTCTTACTAACAGTTATTATTGTGCTATACTGAATATGCTTTAACGATTAATAATTCAATATTTGCATCATCATTCCAAATCAAAATAAAACATCTGGAAACATCTGGTCAATTTTTAGTCAGTATTGTCTAGACTAAAAATGCATAATGTAGCATTTAATATAATACTCATCGAAGCAGCTGAGCAAATGTGTGCAAAAAGGTGAGACGAGTCTGTATATGTAAAGTTTTTCGTCTGTTTCAGGGTCATCCGGGAAAAGAGGGACCTCCTGGAGAGAAAGGAGCTCTGGTAAGATCTGATCTGCAGCAGCTAATATATATTCCATCATAACTCATAAATAATGTGCGGTGAATTTAGCACAGTGTTCATACAGATATGATAAATAAACAGCTAGAGTGAGGAACTATAAATATTAACCTCCTTATTAAAGTCATCTCTGTAGAAGCATTAACAGCTTTCTGATATACAAATATATATTTTGTAAATGCTCAGTATAGGTGAATATGCAAATTAGCAACAATTGGCCTGATATTGATAGTTTAGCTATCTGGTCTAGCTAAAGCCATTTAAATAAATTAAATTATACGTTAAGTTTAATCCTGGTGGATTGTTGCAAACGTTAGCCGAGTTAATTAATTTTTCTTTCTTGTTTCATTTTCAAGCTGCTGATTGTCATCCTTTAATCTCATATGTTGCTCATTTACATTCAGTTCTATCGCTTACATTAAAATAATTAAAAATGACACGATAATCATTTAATAAAACACTCAAGAAATGCATTTGTGTTTAAAACGTTAAATTTGCACAAAATGACATACTTTCATTGGCTAATAAGTTCCTTAACAATTAATTATATTAATGCAGTTGAAAGATACTTCTTAAATTATTATTTTTTTATTTTTACTTTTATTATTTCCTAAGAATTCATAAAAAAAATCACATATTATTAAACATATCTAATAAATATCTACAGACAGTGACATGGAAATAAGGGAAGAGAAATGGACTGATTTGATGATTATTGTTTACTTTAATGTTTATTTATCCTTACATGCAAATTCCTATGTTTTAAAGATTAATATAAGAGGATTCTGATACTGATCGTTTGTTTGAATCTTTTCTCTGTTTTTAGGGTCAGGTTGGGCCTCAGGGGCCGATCGGATATCCAGGACCTCGTGGTGTAAAGGTACAAAATAAATAAAAATTGTACAGAGCCATGAAACTCTAAATATCAGTTTAAATATCGAGTGTTTTTTACACAGGGTGCCGACGGAGTCCGAGGACTTAAAGGTGGAAAAGGAGAGAAGGTAAAGATCCCAATTCTGTTTCATAACAGATATATTGTTAATGTGCTTGTTAACGAGATCATCAGTTTGGGGCTTTAAATGATTAAATGAGTTGTTTGATTGTAAATGATTCCTCGTTTGACTCTTTGTTCATTGTAAATAATTTCAGTCTGATTATTTGTTTGTTGCGAACGATTCTTAGATTTAAGGCTTTCTTTAGTGAAAAATCATTCCTAGTGTAAAGACTTTTTAGATGTTATTCACTTGAAATGATTAATAGTTTGAGACTTTTTTTGCTTCAAAATAAATCCTTATTTTAGACTTTCTTCACTGTAAATGTTTAATTTAAATGATTCCATGATTCTCAATGATTTCATTTACAATGGATAAAGTTTACACACCCCTGCCGTTAAAATGGCAGGTTTTTGTGATATACATAAAGATAAATCATATCAGAACATTTACCATCATCGATTTAAAAGTATAATGAATAAAAGTTAAAGGAAAAACAATATTTTTTAGGGGAAACATTATTTAAAAAACTAACCAAAAAAAAAAAAAAACGACACCCAACACTAATACATCACGACATGTAAAATCTCCTTCTCCTCTGCACAACTTGTTAGATTTCATAGATTTGTTGTCTGTATATCATTTTCTGGAACAACTACAGTATAAGTGCAGTGACATGATCACAATGTAGCCTGTAGGGGGCAGCATGGTCACACATTCAACTCTCAATGCTATACTTATGCAAAAAACAAAACAAAAAAAAAAAAAACAAGAAGTAGGAAGAGTGTAAAGAATATTTTTTTTTTATAGTGTGTAAAAGCTGTTTTGTGAGTAAAATGAAATACATGAATATAAATGCTTATTTCTTCTCCTCAGGGTGAAGATGGATTCCCCGGGTTTAAAGGAGACATGGGTCCCAAAGGAGATAGAGTGAGCGCGCACACACACACACACACACACACACACACACACACACACACACACACACACACACACACACACACACACACACACACACACACGCACAATAAATTGGAAATTATAATTTTGAATTAGATTGTAAATATTTATATGTATATTATATATAGCTGCCCTGTGTGTGTGTGTGTGTGTGTGTGTGTGTGTGTGTGTGTGTGTGTGTGTGTGTGTGTGTGTGTGTGTGTGTGTGTGTGTGTGTGTGTGTGTGTGTGTGTGTGTAGGGTGAGGTCGGTTTGATTGGACCAAGAGGTGAGGATGGTCCTGAAGGTCCTAAAGGTCGCGCTGGTCCTAATGGTGAATCCGGACCCCTGGGTCCATCTGGAGAAAAGGTTTGAACTTCCAATTGCCTTCTATTATTTAAATTTATCGAATTTCATAGTAGATTATCCAGATTAAATTATAATATTATTTTCCCTTAACTCCGGTTTATAAAAAAAAACAAACAAAAAAAAAACAATCAATCCAAGCAACTGAACTTCAGAAAATTTCTGAATTCGTTTAGTGGAATTTGACGCAATGCTAGTTTTATATCATTTGGGTTTAATCAGTTTTTTAGAAAGTTTGTGAGGCTGCTGCATCAGAGAAGCTCCTCTTTGAGAAATAGTGGAAATAGAAATAATTTGTTGAAATGATGTAATCTGGAGCTGATGGAGCTGAATTAAATTGATGACGATCTTCTGGTCTTTTCCGTCAGGGTAAACTTGGAGTTCCTGGACTGCCTGGATATCCAGGACGACAGGGACCGAAGGTACGTCTACGTCCACTTCATACTTGTTCTAATTTAGTGTACAGTCTCAGTGTTCTCTGGAGCACAACCAGGGATTATGAGTTAGAGCTTAGGAGTTAGAGATTAGGGATTATGAGTTAGGGATTATGAGTTAGAGATTAGGGATTATGAGTTAGAGATTAGGGATTATGAGTTAATGATTATGAGTTAGAGATTAGGGATTAATTAGGGATTAATTAGGGATGAAATAATCAATTAGGGATTAGATATTAAAGGTTATGGATTAGTACCAAGGGTTTGGTGATTAGGGATTTTTTTTGGTTTTGGGATTATGAACTAGGGATTGTTGCTAAGGGATTAGGGATTAGTTCATCCCAGTGGAGGTCTTTGTTACATCACTGCAGACAAAATTCAAAATTCTACTAATGCGTTGTAACTAATACATAGTGTGTGTTCAAGTATTTTTCCCCCTGTGATTGGGAAACTCATTTAGACCTCTTCTGATCGATTGGTGCTTGCTGAAGAGTAGACATCTAGTCAAAAGTTTGTGCACCCTTTAGATCATTAATGTTTTATTTCTATATAGAAAATCATAGTCATGTAGTAAAAAAAAGAGTTAAAACTAAAGTGTGAAGCATTTTTCTGATGAAGCTCTGCACCTCTCATGAAGAAATGATCTTACAGAAATAAATGTAGACCTGGACATTGATAGCCTTAGAAACTCATTTTAACTATAAGCTTTTATCAGAACAAATAAAAAAATACAATCAGGTGAGTGTCCAAACTTTTGACTGGTAGAGTCTCTTTTTTTAAAGAAGCAAATCTAAAATGTTTCACAAGCAAATGGAGAATGAAATCAAAATAAAAAATAAATCACAAGCCTCTTTTTTATGACCACGTCGTAGCTTCGGCAGCTTTATGCTAAGAGGCATTGCCAAGAAAAGTATGCGCTCTACCTCCCTTCTCTCTCTCTCTCTCTCTCTCTCTCTCTCTCTCTCTCTCTCTCTCTCTCTCTCTCTCTCTCTCTGCTCTCGTTCTTACTAAATGTAAGGCTTTCATCAGCCAGGTCGTGTTTTCTACATCACAGCAGGAGAAAGCGAGAGTGAGAGAGAGAGAGAGAGATGGATGAGAGAAGAGATTGCTGTAGAGTTTGATTTCCCATCACCCCCACAGGCTAAATTTCCATGAGCTGTCATTGCACAGAGTTTCAGTGTTTATCTCAGAGGTGGTGTTCAGGTGCTGTTGTTGATTCCGTAAAACAGTGTGTGAGCTAAATCACAGCATCGGTGTGTTGTGTGTTGTGTGTTGTGTAAATGAAGGAGGCTTTAACATTGCGTTGATTTGTTTTCTCTGCTCCAAATAATGCTGGCGTGAACGGAGAGCAGGGGTAAGATCGTCCTCGTTCAGTCAAACACGAAGCATGCACAGACCTCCTTTTTAGCCACCTGTATCATGTGCGTTTGTGTGTGTGTGTGTGTGTGTGTGTGTGTGTGTGTGTGTGTGTGTGTGTGTGTGTGTTTATATCTCCATATTTTTACCTTGTGGTGAAATTTACCTGGTCCACAAAGCTGCAGCTAAAAGACTGATAAGGTTAGGTGTAGGATTTTAGGTGTTAAATAGCTGCAATAATAAGTGTTTGTGTGTGTGTGTGTGTGTGTGTGTGTGTGTGTGTGTGTGTGTGTGTGTGTGTGTGTGTGTGTGTGTTTGTGTGTGTGTGTGTGTGCGCGCATTTGTGCATGTCTGTTTCTTGACATTTATCAACAACTTGATCAGAGGCTAGTAAATCAGCAACTTGATTTGTTAACCTAAAACTTATCACTCCAGCTACTAGCTAGCTAACCACTAACTCTTACATCATCAAGCAAAAGCAGGAAATTTAGATTAACTGCTTCGATCCAGTGAATCTCAGTGAGTTTATTCACTACAAATATATATGAAAGCTTCTTAATTGCCACTTAATAGCACTATATAAGTTGTCTGTTCTTTTATTTTCTTTTGCACCACAAGGGGGCACATTGTAATTGCCTCTTTAGCAATTCTGTTGTAGTAGCACGGTGTCGTCTCTGATTCCTGCACTGCATGCAAAAACTGTTCCTGGAACTAAGCTAGCATGAAAAAAGGGATTGATTGATTTCTCGTACAGGATACAGACTTCATTCTTAGTCAAAAAGAAGTCCATTAGAGATGAGAGATTCAACAGTGTGAATTTTTCCAATAAGAAAATAAATGTTATCACACAGAAATGAGGTTAATTCACTGAAGTATCTGTTTCCTATTGCATCTCATTCAAAAAGACTTGAGATTTTTTTTTCCTTGCAGAGGTTAAATCTGTGCAAATGTTTCGCTAATAAGAGAAAAATGTTCATCTATTTGAATTATTACTCATATTGATTTTAGTGAAATAATCATGATATGATAAACTGTTGGCTATCAGTATCATGTATTTTTTATCGTGTAAAGGGTTTTCAGGTATAAACAACTTTCCCTGGTTTTACTAGCTTACATTTTATGATGCTAATTATAATTAACGACAGATGACGTTTAATTTTTGTATTCGTGTTTCACCGTAGTATTGTGTACATTTTTAAAAGCGTGTAATCGTGTCAGTTGTATTTGAATGAGCCACAATCCCACTCGTGTTATCTCTCTGATCCGCAGGGCTCGTCTGGATTCCCAGGATTCCCAGGAACTAACGGAGAGAAAGGAGCCAGAGTAAGATGAGATTTGTGCATGAAATTGCATGTGCACCATGACACACACACTCACACACGAGGGGTTCATTGATTCCCATCATGAAGGGATTTATAACGAAAACACAGACGCTGATCGATACTCGAGAACAAAAGACGCTGAATCACAAAACCAGAAGAAAAAGTCGATCGGTTTTGGGGAGGTTGAAAAGTCAAATGTCGGGCCTTGCTGGACGCAATATGTGCTTATTTATACTGAATATACACACACACACACACACACACACACACACACACACACACACACACACACACACACAAACACAGGCTTCACATGGGACTGTAGCCAGTGTTTACACACAGTACGCTAGCATTCGTGCCATCACAGATGCGGCTGCTGTAGAGCAGTTAATTAAGATTTAAGTTTTTCTCCAGGGTTTTATCTTCTAAACTCGGCCGATTTCATCAACAAGATGTAAATGATGTAAAAAAAATGTAAAAAGATGTAAAAAAATCTTTATTAAAAAAATCCTGAGGTAAAATTACGAACCATTTACACCACACAGACTAGTATTGTTAGTCAATAAAAGTCACAAATCAGAATAATTTCCCTTCAATGCTAACAGTTTTCATCTTGACCGACTAATACATTATTAGTCCTTCAGTCCACCCCTAACTTGTGCTTATTTACAATGCTAACTTAGTTTGCTTTCTAAAATCTCCACAGGAGGTTATTTCTAGATGCCTAATTTATTAGCATGGTAAACTTAGCAATGTAGTTATAGCTAAGCGCTTATTACAGTAAAGTTATCAGTCAAAGCAAAGTTATTATAGAGCAAAAATTAACTCAGAAAATAATTTCTAGCTAGTTTTTACAGGTTATCACGAGTTTTGTTTAGTGAACTAAAGTTACATCGGATTTATGAAGAGAAGAAACATCAGCTAAATATTTCTATCTAGCAAACATCATAAGCAGACATTGTTACAAGGCTAAATTTACCACAGGAATTTATTTATAGCAAGCTAAAGTTACCAGAGAAGGGCATAACTGATTAGCAAAAGTTACAACAGCGCTAATAATATAAATTTAGCAAAAAAGATTATTGCTAAGCAGCAAAAATTACCACAGAAGGTTGTTGCTTATGAGTTAATACATAATATTATTAATTTGCTAAAATCACAGGAAGTTATCTCTCACCAGCAGTGTTGTATAAAGTACTAGAAAGCAATACTTGAGTAAAAGTACAAGTATCCTACTAGAAAAAGACTTCGGTAGAAGTGAAAGTCACCTTTTAGAATATTACTCAAGTAAAAGTCTTAAAGTATCTGATATTTACTGTACTTAAGTATCAAAAGTCATTTTCTGATATTTAATGTACTTAAGTATTTGAAGTAAAAGTAAAAAGTAAAATTTCAGTGATTTTCGGTAGAGCAGGGGCGGTGGTTTCATCTTTAGGGGTTTTAGCCCTCAGTGAGAATTTAAAACAAGAAGAGTTTATATTATACTGTATATTATATGACTACATAGTAAGTGAAAAGTTATGGTATTATTTAAAATGGTAAAAGTGGACACCAAAATTTTATTCATGATGCCAATCTTGAATCAAATCAGTTCATGTATGTGTGCATTCTCTACAAACAGTGTGTTCGATGAATGCAGTCATTAATAAAAAAAATATTCACAAGACAAAGACCAAATCAGTAAATGTTATTTTTATTGAGTATTTAATGGATTTTTTTGCATTAATATTTTGTTTGTGCTACAACTCTGGTAATAAGAATAGTGACATTTCACTGCTTTTGGTTGCCGTCTTTGCGGCTTTCAGCCGATAACGTTATAGATAAACGCCACCAGCTCTGACTGCGCGTGCACGCTGCGCGTACCTGTGCTTCTCCGTAGCGCGCGCGGACGTGCGTAATGCAATCTAGGAGCAGTGATTCGCCAAACCTCCCTTATTACAGTCACACACATTTCTTATGATTTTATTTTGCAGTAACGGGTAAAGAAGACGCTTAGTGTAAATATAACGGAGTAAAAGTATACATTTTATCTAATGTAGTGGAGTAAAAGTGAAAGTTGACATAAATTTAAATAGCGAAGTAAAGTACAGATACGTGAAATTTCTTCTTAAGTACGGTAACGAAGTATTTTTACTTCGTTACATTACAACACTGCTTACCAGCTAAAAGAGCTTATTGCTAGCTAGCTAGAATTAGTTTTTGTTAGCTAGCTAGCTAGCTAACTTTAGTTAATTACAGCCGGCTATTTTTATATATTAAAATAAGAAAATATTGTAAAGCCGTAAATGTTTTTCGCCTCGTTTTTTTTAATAAATGAAAGACCTTAAACTTGCTGAGTTTTACTGTGAGTCTTTAATGAGTTCACTTTGGCAGACGACTTGCAGAGTTTTATTCAGCACAATCGTTTAATCAGGACGACGTTTTCTAACTTTGTGAGAACACAAAATGTAAACAGACACCGGTTGTTATTTTCACTAGCGATGTCCGAGAATCAGATTCATCTGTCAATAATGTTTAATGCTTTAGTAAAACGCCAAACATAAGGCAAAATACCATGCGATACACTCGCAATCTGTTCAGGAAGAGACAGCAGGCGGTTAATGTCCTGTGTGTGTGTGTGTGTGTGTGTGTGTGTGTGTGTGTGTGTGTGTGTGTGTGTGTGTGTGTGTGTGTGTGTGTGTGTGTGTGTGTGTGTGCCAGCTTGGCATCTTCTCAGCCGAGCTCTTTGCCAAAACTATATTGAACCCCATCATTGAAATTCTCCACACTCACTTCTATTTCTTTTTGAAAGGGTGTTGCAGGGAAATCCGGTCCAAGGGGACAGCGAGGTCCAACGGTAGGCTGAATGTCCATGTGTTCAGTATACATATATGTTAGTCTGATTAAGCATTGAACAAATATTTACATTTTGAATAAGTCACATCCCTCTCACACCTCCATCACTGTCACACCTCCATCACTGTCACACCTCCATCACTGTCACATCCCCATCACTCTCACACCTCCATCACTGTCACACCTCCATCACTGTCACATCCCCATCACTCTCACACCTCCATCACTGTCACATCCCCATCACTCTCACACCTCCATCACTGTCACATCCCCTTCACTGTCACACCTCCATCACTGTCACATCCCCATCACTGTCACACCTCCATCACTGTCACATCCCCATCACTCTCACACCTCCATCACTCTCACACCTCCATCACTGTCACACCTCCATTACTGTCACATCCCCATCACTCTCACACCTCCATCACTCTCACACCTCCATCACTGTCACACCTCCATTACTGTCACATCCCCATCACTCTCACACCTCGATCACTGTCACATCCCCATCACTCTCACACCTCCATCACTGTCACATCCCCATCACTCTCACACCTCCATCACTGTCACACCTCCATCACTCTCACATCCCCATCACTGTCACACCTCCATCACTGTCACATCCCCATCACTCTCACACCTTCATCACTCTCACATCCCCATCACTGTCACACCTCCATCACTGTCACACCTCCATCACTCTCACATCCCCATCACTGTCACACCTCCATCACTGTCACATCCCCATCACTCTCACACCTCCATCACTGTCACCTCCCCATCACTCTCACACCTCCATCACTGTCACATCCCCATCACTCTCACACCTCCATCACTGTCACATCCCCATCACTCTCACACCTTCATCACTCTCACATCCCCATCACTGTCACACCTCCATCACTGTCACACCTCCATCACTCTCACACCTCCATCACTGTCACATCCCCATCACTCTCACACCTCCATCACTGCCACATCCCCATCACTCTCACACCTCCATCACTGTCACACCTCCATCACTGTCACATCCCCATCACTCTCACACCTTCATCACTGTCACACCTCCATCACTCTCACATCCCCATCACTCTCACATCCCCATCACTGTCACACCTCCATCACTGTCACATCCCCATCACTCTCACACCTCCATCACTGTCACATCCCCATCACTCTCACACCTCCATCACTGTCACATCCCCATCACTCTCACACCTTCATCACTGTCACACCTCCATCACTGTCACACCTCCATCACTGTCACATCCCCATCACTCTCACACCTCCATCACTGTCACATCCCCATCACTCTCACACCTCCATCACTGTCACATCCCCATCACTCTCACACCTCCATCACTGTCACATCCCCATCACTCTCACACCTCCATCACTGTCACATCCCCATCACTCTCACACCTCCATCACTGTCACATCCCCATCACTCTCACACCTCCATCACTGTCACATCCCCATCACTCTCACACCTCCATCACTGTCACATCCCCATCACTCTCACACCTCCATCACTGTCACATCCTCATCACTCTCACACCTCCATCACTGTGAATCCTCCATCACTCTGACTTACTGACATAAAGACTACGCCTCTTTACTTAACAATGATAGACATTAATAAAACACCTCCTTCATTTACACAAACAGACACATAGGCCACACCTTCTTCAGTGATGCTGACAGCTTCTACATTAATTCACACTAAGCCACACCCCCTTTTATTACACCTCTTCCATTAACAGACACAAATTCTATAACTCCTTCATTTACACTTACACACCCAGAGGCCACGCCTTCTTTTCTGTCACTGACACGCATAACAGAGGGTGTGTAATATAATCACATGTCTGCATGATGTTTTATACGGTAATATAACGTTATATTAGTTTGTGTATGATATATTATTGTATATAATTCATCCTCATGGTAGAGTTTGTGTGTGTGATGAAATCAGGGTCCTCGAGGTGCTCGGGGTGCCAGAGGTCCGACTGGGAAGCCAGGTCCAAAGGTAACAACACACATCTTTAACGTTGTTCATTTGCATATTTCTGCATATTTTGTGTGCCAAGCCGATCTCTCTCTCTCTCTCTCTCTCTCTCTCTCTCTCTCTCTCTCTCTCTCTCTCTCTCTGTCTCTCTCCCTTTCAGGGTACAGCGGGTAACGATGGTCCAGCTGGCCCTCCCGGAGAGAGAGTAAGTACTACCCATAATGCACTGCAGCAGGGTCTACACATTAGCTTTGCATGTAGACCAGAGGCAAACATTTATTATTTGTCTCCAGGAGCTCCTATTGCAGATTTATGAAGGGATTTATTTACTATGGCGTCAGGCTCATCTCCTATTCAGGAAAACATCCTGTCCTCACTTCCCTTTGCTACTTGTTCAAGGAATAATACATGCTGCCGTGGCACACGGTTGTCCCTTTTCAAATCATATATCAAATAATAATAATAACAATAACAATACCGGTACATTTGTTTCAAGGTGTGTGTTTCAGCTACACGTTCTCACTCTTTAAGAAGCGTAAGAGAACAGGGAAAGTTTGTGACCATGCAGTACACTCGCCGCTTAGTTGGATGAATTCGGGATAACTTTGTTGCTAGGCAACAGAAACATCCGGAAATCGTGATGAAGCTTCTAAACTACGGCATAATGACCTTTTGTCTGTATAAACAAAACACACCAGTTGTAATTGGTGCAAATTGCTTTCAAGAGCGAAAACACGATGTTTAATAAAATAACATCATTTTATCGTTATTTTTATTTATATTCCCGATTAATTGTTTTTTTTTAAATTCACATCTGTACTAAAACATGGTGCGATTTGTAATGTCACATGAGTGTAAACAGGGTATCAGGGTATAATCAGCTCTCTCATTGCCTGTCAATCGTAGTGTTGCATGAAATGGAGACATCAGATCGTGCCAGTGCCATGCGGCATGTCCTGGTAATTATGGGGCCTTTTAAATAAATTAAGGCGCACCTCTTTATTAGGTACACGGTGTGGCTCGTGTCGTATTTGCATCTCATTCGCATGTCGGACATGACGATAGGTCGTGACGTGTAGATGTGTAGATGATGTCGTGGTAACTGGGCTTTCGAGAGGTGTTCTACTCTCTGACCGTGACAGCATGTGCGTTACTGTTTAACCTCATTTATCACAGACAATTCAGCTTATTAGCTAATCACCACACTGTTAATGAGTCAATTAGTGTGTGTGTGTGTGTGTGTGTGTGTGTGTGTGTGTGTGTGTGTGGGTGTGGGTGTGTGTGTGTGTGTGTGTGTGTGTGTGTGTGTGTGTGTGTGGGTGTGGGTGTGTTGGAGCTGAGATAACATTAAACACTATATAAAACAATAAAATGATCTAGCACCCTGTTATGTTGGAATCTCTGGAAGCGAGAGGATTTATCTGTGCAAGCAAGCAAATAAATAAATAAATAAATAAATAAATAAATAAATAAAGTGTGTTGTGTCATTGGTAATTTTCTGAAATTGTCTGTTTTAGGGACCCCAAGGACCTCAAGGCCCCGTCGGTTTCCCAGGACCCAAAGGTCCCCCTGTAAGTCCAGCTGTATTCCCATATCACTTCACCTTCTGTGATTTCAGATGAAATCTATGGAGAGTTTTAATATAAATGTTTAAATATTTTTAAATGTTCAACTTTTTTTTTATCTCACATATTTATTAGACCTTTTTTCCCTTGGGTTTAGAACTTGCTATGTAAAGATGTACAATTTTAAATACATTTTAAAAAGACAGAATATGATTAGAGTCTGATGAACACAGATTATTTATATATGGTGTAAAATAACTGTGTGTGTCTTTCAGGGGCCTCCAGGAAAGGACGGGTTGCCCGGACACCCGGGGCAGCGCGGTGAGACGGTGAGTTTCTGTCTGTAAATGTTTTGGACACATTCTCCCACTCTCACACACTCTCACACACTCTCACACACTCTCACACATTCTCACACACTCTCACACACTCACACACTCTCACACATTCTCACACTCTCACACACTCTCACACATTCTCACACACTCTCACACACTCACACACTCTCACACATTCTCACACACTCACACACTCTCACACATTCTCACACACTCTCACACACTCACACACTCTCACACACACTCACACACTCACACACTCTCACACATTCTCACACACTCTCACACACTCTCACACACTCTCACACATTCTCACACATTCTCACACACTCTCACACACTCACACACTCTCACACATTCTCACACACTCTCACACATTCTCACACACTCTCACACACTCTCACACACTCACACACTCTCACACATTCTCACACACTCTCACACACTCACACATTCTCACACACTCTCACACACTCTCACACACACTCACACACTCTCACACATTCTCACACACTCTCACACACTCTCACACACTAGCACACTGTCACACTCTCACACTCTCTCACACACACTCACACACACTCACACACTAGCACACTCTCACACTCTCACACACTCTCACACACACTCACACACTCTCACACACACTCACACACTCACACACTCTCACACACACTCACACACTCTCACACACTCTCACACACTCTCACACATTCTCACACACTCTCACACACTCACACACTCTCACACATTCTCACACACTCTCACACACTCTCACACACTCACACACTCTCACACACTCTCACACACACTCACACACACTCTCACACACTCTCACACACTCTCACACATTCTCACACACTCTCACACACTCTCACACACTCACACACTCACACACACTCTCACACACTCACACACTCTCACACACTCTCACACACTCTCACACACTCTCACACACTCTCACACATTCTCACACACACTCACACAATCTCACACACTCTCACACACTCTCACACACTCACACACTCTCACACATTCTCACACACTCTCACACACTCTCACACATTCTCACAAACACTCATATACACACTTTCACACACTCTCACACACTCACACATTCTCACACATTCTCACAAACACTCATATACACACTTTCACACTCTCACACACTCTCACACACTCTCACACACACATTCTCACACATTCTCACAAACACTCCTATACACACTCTCACACACTCTCACACACTATCACACACTCTCACACACTCTCACACATTCTCACACATTATCACACACTCTCACACATTATCACACATTCTCACACATTCTCACAAACACTCATATACACACTTTCACACACTCTCACACACTATCACACACTTTCACACACTCTCACACACTCTCACACACTCTCACAAACACTCACATACACACTCTCACACACTCTCACACTCACTCTGACACACTCTGACACACTCTGACACACTCACACTCGCTCTCACACACTCTGACACTCGCACTCTCACACACTGTCACACATGCCAGGATTTATTTGCAGACGAAGTCAGATGGTGCAGTAATACGAGGCTGCCGGTGCCAGCTGGCTTCCAGGAGCCCGTTTGTCACTTTAAAGAGCCACTGTTCAGCTGCGAGAGCTCTGCATGTGTAACCGCTGGTGTTTAAAAACCTCTCACACACCTGGCGCGACTTATCACTTAATGATAAAGTCGTATGGGGTTATTAGAGCAGGGAAAATGCTAAACACTGCACAGATACGAATGGGACGGATAAAAGCGGACAGCCAGAAGTCTCACCTGCGACGACGAGCTACTTACTGCGTAACTTCTGTAGAAATAGAGATCTGTTAGTGTTATTGTCAGTGTTAGTCTTTAAACATTGACTCTCCAGTTATCCAATCACCTGCTTCCAAGCTTGTCATTAGTTATAAAGGCATTTTGCTCACTCCAGTGTCCATTTTTTTTAACGTGACATACGGCTAAGTACTCAGAATTTGTTCTCTGCATTTAACCCATCCAAAGTGCACACACACAGCAATGAACACACACCGTGAACACAGGGCAGCCATTTTTTTTTAATGCTGCGGCACCCGGGGAGCAGTTGGTGGGCTTGGTGCCATCGTGACTTGAACCCACAACCTTTGGGTTATGAATCAGACTCTCTAACCATTAGGCCACGACTACCCCTGAACACATACCACACAGCAATGGGCAGCCATTTTTTTTTATATGCTCCGGTGCCCGGGGAGCAGTTGGGGGGTTCGGTGCCTTGCTCAAGGGCACCTCAGTCGTGGCCGGCCCGAGACTCGAACCCACAACCTTTGGGTTACGAATCAGACTCTCTAACCATTAGGCCATGACTGCCCCATTTATGGTGTTACTACAAGCTAGCTGGAAAAATAGTTAATTTTTCTGTTGTGTTTTTTTTCTGCACAAAGTTTCTGTGTAAAGCGTAAGTAGCCATGTGGGTTTCTAATCTGTTTATTTCATTTTATTTTATTTTATTTTTTGCTCTTATTCTAATACAAAAATCTAAAATGCATTTACTTCGGCAACAAGTATCCTCTTTTACAACGTTAGCACTCAGATCATCATGAACATTGATTTAAAATGTGTTGGGCATGAAACAACAAACACCCTGACTTCCACAGAAAGCGTTATGTCTCAGCTGAGTCAGCTGAGACTCGGTTAGGTCTCCTGATTTCCAGGATGGCGTCGGACTCTTAAAGTTCACACGTTGGCCTGGACGGAGAGTGTAAACACAACAGGCTTGAATGAAAGTTGTGATAAATCGACACGTAGTAAAAATGCACTGCTTCCTGGAAGCTCCAATCAGGACGTAACAAATCACCCCGACTCATTTGCATATTCATGAGGTAATCAGTTTTGTTCGCTAAATAATCACAATCAGTGGTGTAGTCTAGTTTTTTTGTAGTGAGTATACCGTGCCCCCCCCTCCCAGCCTCGTACGCACCCATCTTAGAGCTACACCCCATAGGCACCACCACACTCACTAATGCATAAAATATGCATCTACATGTAATTTAGAGCATTATTAAAGACTGCTTATGTGTTATCAACACTCACATTTATTATAAGCAACAAAAGTCAGTCAGCTGATAAAACCTGTGCTCCAGGTCCCATATTCATATAACATTTAAGGCTAAATGTAGCTCTTAAAGGTATAAAGTTCACCCAAAAATGAAAATCGTGTTTTTCCTCACCCTCAATTTGTTCCAAAACTGTACGAGTTTCTTTCTTCTGTTTAACACAAAAGATGATATTTTGAAAAATGACACAATTTTCATTTTTGGGTGAACTTCATACCTTTAAGAGCTACATTTAGCCTTAAATGTTATATGGATATGGGACCTGGAACACAGGTTTTATCAGCTGTCAATTTTCAATGTACATTTAAGAGTGAACGATAAACATTTGTTCAGTTTTATCACCAACACTCTTTCATTACAGAATATTATGAACTGAATGAACTGGTAGTTTACAAAGCTTTCCAAATACATCTGTACTCGGGCTGTGGGTGAAATGTCACCCGACGCCGCTGTAGCTTTAGGCGCAGGCTTCCGAAAACACTCAGAGTGTAGTTTGGGTCTGCTTTCGTTTCATATCTTCTTTTACATTAGTTAGTTAATTTCTGATTTGCGCCAAAAAACACCGCCAAGCAACTCATTTTCCTCCTCGGTAGGTGACGTCAGATCGGGTCACAGGCCACGGAAGCCCCGATGGTCCAAAAAATGTTAGTGATTCGCAATCGCGACCACAGTCTGTGTTCGCAACACAGACGGGGTGAATTTATGAATGAAAGTTCTGTCACAAAACGATATCGTTACGTATCCTCACGCTTTTTAAGTGGGTATACGGAAATCCTTGGCATTTCCTAGTGGGTATACGGCGTATACCTGCGTATCATGTGGACTACACCGCTGATCACAATCAAGTATAAATGTGAGCCGATGAGTGTGAGGCTAGAGAGATCACGTTTAAAGTCACACTGCATGAAAAGATTTTTTAATAGTTAGCACTTCGTCCATGCTAATTCTCAGCATGTAGTTCAAGTCTGTTGAGTTCACATTTAAAACAGAGGCTTTCTCAGCTCTTCGGTGTATAAACTGATTTGCTAGCTAGCCAAGTCACAGTCGAAGATTGAAATGCTAACACTTTCTTATTAAACCTCTTTTTTGAAGGGAAACTCTCTTATGCGCCTTTTCCACCGAGGCAGTTCGAGTGCTGGTTTGGAGCCAGAGCCTAATTTAGAACCAGTTCTTTCTGTTTCGACCGCCAAAGCTACTGGGGCTACTGTTAGCGCATTTGATAATGTACCTTAAGTATACTAATGTTTAAAACACTTTTACTTTACCGCGATATGATACATTATCAGCACACATGATAGTAGGTCGCTACATGCTAAGGCTAAATTTGTTTCTGTGTTAATGATAAAATAACGTTATGTACTTTATCGATTACAACCTCCGTTTATACAGATTACACGGAGCCGCACGTACACGTTTTATTCGCCGCGTTTGGATGCCGATGTAGGTTCGCAAAGCCATGAGCATTAACAGTAAAGCAACATCCGCCATTGTTGTTGTTGTGTTTGTGTTTGTCACTGCTGCGCTAACGTTGCTGGGACACGTGACACGTATACAGTGACGTCACACTCTGCTCTGTGACGGCAATCTAGCCGGTGGAAAGGCAAACCGGTTCTTAGAAGGTTCACCAATGGAACCAACTTTGAACCAGAACCAGAACCAGATTTTGGCTCTATAATTAATCGAGTAACTGAAACCCATCGGCAGAACTCTTAAAGGTTCTTTGTATCTTAGTAAGCTACAAAGGTAAGCTTAGTAGCTTAAAGGTAAGCTTGGTAAGAGAGAATGGTTCTTGCAGGGTTCCTTCAGGGCTGAATGGGTAATGAAGGTTCTTAGCTTTGTAAAATGGTTCCCTTTAAGAGTTCATTCAAAGATATGATGATGAGGAAAACTCATCATCAGGGTGAAGAGAATAATGTACGGTATGAAATTTAATATATGTCTGGGTACTGTTGTGGCTCTCGGCCATGGTCATTACACAATGGTTTAAGAACTCATTGGAGCTCTGAAAAGTTCTACTAGGAAGTTTGTAGCCCATCTGAAAGGGTTCTAAGTGGTTAAGGAGCGTTTAGACGGCTCAAAGAATGGATCGGCTGATCGACGTTTACCTGCGTTTCTTAAAGGTTTCGTACTAAGGAGATGCGAAAGACTCCTGGGGGAATCGTGAAGATGCTGCGGGTTATTTATCTGTCCCACGGCAGATTTCTTTGTACCTGTGGAGGTTTTGGATGTTCAGATCTTTAGCAAAACGAAAATACACAAACAAGACTGCTAACATCACTTCCACATTATATCTATTTAAGGATTGTTTTTACTGTGGTAAAATATTCACTTCCTCAGGTAAATATAAAATAATGTAAAACAATTTAGCTTTATAAATAAAGGCAAGTCGTGGCCTAATGGTTAGAGAGTCTGACTTGTAACCCTAAGGTTGTGGGTTCGAGTCTCGGGCCGGCCACGACTGAGGTGCCCTTGAGCAAGGCACCGAATCCGCCAACTGCTCCCCGGGCGCCGCAGCATAAATGGCTGCCCACTGCTCCGGGTGTGTGTGCGTGTGTGTGTGTGTTCACTGCTGTGTGTGTGCGTGTGTGTGTGTGTGTGTACTTTGGATGGGTCAAATGCAGAGAACGAACTCTGAGTATGGTTCACCTTATGTCACGTCACGTAAATAATTCAACAAACAAACAAACAAATAAATAAATAGGTATTATTGCTTTGTGTGCTTTTTTTATTTTAATTTATTTAATTATTTATAAATGAGGAATGGTTCCTCTCAAAGTTTCTTCCTCATATCATCTCAGGGAGTTTTTCTTTGCCATCGTCTCCTCTGGCTTGTTCATTAGGGATAAATGTTAGAGATAAATAGTATTTTTTTAAATTAATTTTAAACTATAAATGTATTATTATTATTATTTTAGATTTCTCCATATTAGCTCATAGTTTTTACGTTGTATGTAACAGGTTCTTAGAAGAAAAAAAAAGTTTTCTTAAAAAAAGTTTTCTTGCAGATTATAGATTTTATAGCTTCTTTTTTTTTATGCTAGCATCAAACGATGCTTACTAACAGAGCTAGTTAGTAAAATGAGCTGAATGTTTGCTTCCTGGTATGTTTTCTGCTTTAGCTCCTTGCATTAGCTATAAATTTCCGTTTTCTTTATACGCTAATCTTTGAGATTCAGTGGCGTTACTGAAACCCGTGTGTTACAGTTCAGAGTTATTCATTCATTTCTTTTATTTATTTGATTTTCCATTTCTGTCTGATATTACAGTGCAATCTCATGGAGCATCTTTTGTTATGCTAGCTACATTTTTACAGTTGATCCTCAGGGTCTTTTGACGGACCCCCGGGGTCATGTGTTTATGGTAATCAAGTGTTTACAAGTGTTGTCTAATGCTAACAGAACAGAGAAGCTGACTTCACCAGCACATTGATGCAGTAGTGTGTGATTATTCTGCTCTCGTTCACAGGGTTTCCAAGGTAAAACAGGTCCCCCCGGACCCGCGGGAGTCGTCGGCCCTCAGGTACAGTTTATAACTCGCGTATACAGCTTGCACCTTTTAATACGTGTCGGGATCTAAAAGGATGGGGAGCAGGTTTAAAAATGTGGACAGGGAGAAAAAAATCAATTTTCACGCTGTGGGATGAATAAATGCATGTTCCGGGTCACAGGGTCCAACCGGAGAGACTGGTCCAGTCGGAGAGAGAGGACACCCTGGACCCCCAGGACCACCTGGAGAGCAGGGACTTCCAGGTGCAGGAGGGAAAGAAGGTGCAAAGGTAAAACTCCTGTCTCCATGATAACCTGCAATCAGAACAAACAGGAAGTCGGTTGTTAAGTCTGTAGCTTTCTATACTTTATGACTTAACGGAAGCTAAAGATGAGACATGATTCAGACTCGGTTCTGTACTGAAAGATGATCTGAAATGAAAACAACATGGCCACCGGGATTAGTCATGTGTTCCTCTGAGCCTTTACCTTCATCTGCAGTCGTCCAATTTCACTCTGGTCAGCTCCATCACTTCTGCTGTCCATCAGCACTCAGCGTGTGCTCTCTCTCTCTCTCTGTCTCTCTCTCTGTCTCTCTCTCTCTGTCTCTCTCTCTGTCTCTCTCTCTGTCTCTCTCTCTGTCTCTCTCTCTGTCTCTCTCTCTCTCTCTCTCTCTCTCTCTCTCTCTCTCTCTGTCTCTCTCTCTGTCTCTCTCTCTCTGTCTCTCTCTCTGTCTTTCTCTCTCTCTCTCTCTCTCTCTCTCTCTCTCTCTCTCTCTCTCTCTCTCTCTCTCTCTCTCTCTCTCTCTCTCTCTCTCTCTCTCTCTCTCTCTCTCTCTCTCTCTCTCTCTCTCTCTCTTTCTGTCACAGGGATTTTAGTGTGTTATGGTGGACATGTGATGTGTTTAAATGGTAGACGTGTGTGGAGATAAGATGCTGTTTCCTCACA
>NC_062520.1:2820320-2837820 GCF_022655615.1 Tachysurus fulvidraco | reverse complement strand
GTTTTAGTGTTTAAAGGTGGGGTCTCCGATGTTTGAAAGCCAATGTCGACATATAAAATCACCAAAACAAACACGCCCCTAACCCAAACGGGTCCCACCCCTGTATCGATAGCTCCG
Organism: Tachysurus fulvidraco; assembly: GCF_022655615.1. NCBI lineage: Eukaryota > Metazoa > Chordata > Actinopteri > Siluriformes > Bagridae > Tachysurus > Tachysurus fulvidraco. The sequence goes on along the minus strand of NC_062520.1, from coordinate 2,837,703 downwards.
CCCACACATACATACGTAACCCAGGCGACTAACAGAAAGAAACGTGTCTTTATCATAGCTGAAGGGAAGAACAATACCATTGTAGATAAACAAACAAGCAAAAATGCCACACAAGCATAATGATGTAAAGGACAAAGGCATATATTAGTTCTGTGTAACAAAGCAAAACCAACGTTACTCACCTATCGAGAAGGAAAAAAGCGCCTCGGCGTCTTAAGTAAAGTCGGCCACATATTCACAGGTCGGAGTTTCCCGAGTCGATAACTCCTGAGCTAAACGCTGTTACTACACAAAACGCGGTTGTAGCTGCCTCTCTACATTACTACGATAGAAAAGAGGTGTTATTTGTGTAGTAACAGCGTTTAGCTCAGGAGTTATTGACTCGGGAAACTCCAACCTGTGAATATGTGGCCAACTTCCTGCTCCTTCAGTTCTCTCCAGCGCTGGAAAGCTGATCCTATATTAACACGTCCTACTTCTTGTCCTTATCGGAAGTCTTTCTTCTCTTTCTTTCTTTGTTTTTATCCTCCATGTCGAAGTTAAAACCGCTTTCTGCTAATGTCACACATGTGCACCGAACACTCTCTCCGCCCATATCGACAAGCCCCGCCCCTTTCTGCTCATTGGCTACACGTTTGTTTTGATTTTTGTTTTGATTTTGGCCCGAATCAGTTTTTTTATTTTTTATTTTTTTTATGTATTTCAATTTCATTACCTCGTTTCTTAGTTTTGGTTTCGTTAGAACCAGATAAAAAGGGAATACGTTCGGAAAAAGAACCATCCAGACGTCAAACAGGTCACACGGACGAAATGAGACGACAAAAACGAATCGGGAAGCGATAACGTTTTACAAAAGGAGAAGCCAGAAGAAGCTGGAAACATAACAGAGTGAAGAAAAAAAAAAAGTTAGAGCGAGTGAAAAGGGAATTTTGAATTGTAGGTAATCACGGATTTGGGGAATTTTGCATGGCGGACCGTAAGTCGGACTTTGACAGAGCGCCGGTATTGTATTCAGGGAAAGGTGAATTAAAATGACGTCCTGTTCGTAGCTGATGTGTTCCTCTATAAAGAGACGGGAGATAAGTATTATTAGTCCGTAATTGTGCTTTTTAAAGCCATGTGAGATTAGTGCCGCCGGCTGAAGTGCCATCGAGTTGACTTTCACGTGGAACGAGATAAAGGACTCATTTGCACCTGTATGAAGTCTATAAATCCGTCTTTCTTTAGACATTAGAGGAAGAGGAAGGTTTGTGAGAGGAGAGGAAGGTGGATGGAGTGACGCGGCTGCTTCACCCGCCTCCGATAAGTGATCATTAGGTCTGAGGCAGTGTGTGGGGTCTCTAATCACACTGACTCACCCTGCTTCTGCTCAACTAAATGGAACATTTAATGCACACACACACACACACACACACACACACACACACACACACACACACACACACACACACACAGTCAAAGAATTAATCATGAAGCAGACTTCCCACGCACAGCGTCTAGACTGAAGTGAGGCGCTTGTCAACATTTCAGAGCGTCTCCTCTGATGGAGATTTGATTGAAAATGTCGATTTGATTTGGTCTGAGATCCTCACACAGCTTCCACTCCATTTCTAACAAGCTTCCAAACCTTCAGAAAGAGGAGGAGGAGGAGAAGGTGGTGGAGGAGTAGGAGGATAAGGTGGTGGAGGAGGAGAAGGTGGTGTAAGAGTAGGAGGAGGGTGTGTGGAGGAGGATAAGGTGGATGAGAATAAGGTGGAAGAAGATAAGGTCGTGGTGGAGGAGAAGAAGCTGGTGGAGGAGTAGGAGGAGGGCGTGTGGAGGAGGATAAGGTGGAGGAGAATAAGGTGGTGGAGGAGTAGGTGGAGGGTGTGTGGAGGACGATAAGGTGGAGGAGAATAAGGTGGTGGAGGAGTAGGTGGAGGGTGTGTGGAGGTTGATAAGGTGGAGGAGAATAAGGTGGTGGAGGAGAAGGTGAATGAGGAAAAGGTGGTGGAGGAGGAGTAGTAGAAAGTGGTGGTGGAGGATGAGAAGAAGAAGGAGGAGGAGAAGGTGGAGAAAATGAAGGTGGTGAAGGTGGAGGAGGAGAAGGTGAAGGAGGAGAAGGTGGTGGAGAAGAAGATGGTGGAGGAGTAGGAGGAGGGCAGGTGGAGGAAGATAAGGTTGTGGAGGAGAAGAAGGTGGCGGAGGAGGAGGGAGAGAAGATGGAGAAAGATATGGTGGTGGAGGAGAAGGTGAAGGAGGATAAGATGGTGGAGAAGAAGATGGTGGAGGAGAGGATGGTGGAGGAGGAGTAGATTGGTGAGAAGGTACTTACTGAACAGGGAAACTGGTGATGAACCAGGAGTGACGTAGGATCCAAAAGGAGCTTCTGAACTGACAGATCACATTCTCACTGGAAAATGAACTTGTCCATATCTATTCTTCCACTCCTCATCTCTCTATCTTTAGATCCATCCAGCCATCATTCCATCCATTCATCTCTTTATCTTACCGTATTTTCATCCTTTAATCACTTCATTACTCCAATTTTCCAGCCAATTTTCTCCACCCACACATTCCTTTATCACTCCACCCATCTTCCACACATCCCACTCCCAGCCCTTCATCTTTCCATTTCTTAATCTATCCATTATTTCATCCCTTCACCCTCAGTTTCTCCACTTCTTCATCTTTTTATTCTTGCATCATTCCGGCCCTCCATCTCTTTCTTTTATCCCTCCATCTCTTCATTACTACTTCCTCCCTCCTTTGCCCCATTCTTTCATTTCTCTAAGACTCCATCTCCCCTTCACACTTGCATTTCATTTCTTCACCTTTCTGGTTTCCCGTCTCTCCGGTGTTTCATTCCTCCAACTCTTCTTCTTTCACCCGTTATATCCGTCTGTCTCTTCAGCACTCCATCCTCCCTTTCCTTTCTCTCACCATTCCTCCATCATCCACCGATACCTTCTGTCCTTCGTCCCCGCATCATCTTATCAAGAGTTTTCAATTCTTCCAGTCTTTTTTATAAAAAGTATCGGTGAGTTTCTTGTATTTAAACCTCACGAATGAGGTCATTAGCATATTTTGCAGTAGCTATATTTACAGCCGTGTGTTTATCGCCCTCTAGTGGACAAACAGACTAGTTTATTTTTCCCCATGTAAAGGACCTGAGAGCATGATTGCATGACCATTTGTTTTAAAAAAAACTCTAGTTATGGTTTTAAATCACTTCCTGTTTACTTCTCATGACCTCACTGCTGGTCGACGGCATGAAAAGTAATCCGAATTTAAATAATCCGTCTTTTTGTAAGTTGTTGTGAACATTCCAGTCATTGTGTAGTTTAGACTCATTTCTGTCCAAAGAATGATACGGAGTGAGAAACTCCAAGGGCGTAAACTTGCCCAGCTTTAGAAGAACACGAGAGGTTTAATTTCCACTCATACACCTTGTCTACAGAGTCCATAATTCAGTGCTGAGTGCTTTAGCTGGCAGGAAACACGCCAAGATTCTGTACTTAGGATTTAAAAAAAAAAATCAAAAACAATAAATTGGAAAGAAGAAGAGTCACCGGTGCATAAGTTCAAATCTCGGCAGAAGTGTTGGCAGGGCAGAAGCGCTGGAGTCGGGCAGGTCGGATAAAGAGTGGTGAAGAGCAGTCGATCGAGACCATGGACTGTCCATAAACCACCATAACATGGTGGAACTCTGAGTCTCGAACTTTTACCTCGAATGTGTATGATTAAAATGCTAATAATGACCTTAAGTCATGTTTAAAGGTGACTTTCATATATATTGGTCACCTAAAATCATGAATAAAGGTCAGAACCCCAGTGAGGTGCCGTTACTTTGTTAAGCACCAGGGCACAGGTTCACAGCTGAGATGTTCTTCAGATGATCACATTAAAGGTGGGGTCTCTGTTGTTTGAAAGCCAATGTCGACATATAAAATCACCGAAACAAACACGCCCCTAACCGAAACGGGTCCCACCCCTGTATCGATAACTCCGCCCACACATACATACGTAACCCGGGTGACAAACGGAAAGAAACGTGTCTTTATCATAGCTGAAGGGAAGAACAATACGATTGTAGATAAACAAACAAGCAAAAATGCCACACAAGCATAATGATGTAAAGGACAAAGGCATATATTAGTTCTGTGTAACAAAGCAAAACCAACGTTACTCACCTATCGAGAAGGAAAAAAGCGCCTCGGCGTCTTAAGTAAAGTCGGCCGCATATTCACAGGTCGGAGTTTCCCGAGTCGATAACTCCTGAGCTAAACGCTGTTACTACACAAAACGCGGTTGTAGCTGCCTCTCTACATTACTACGATAGAAAAGAGGTGTTATTTGTGTAGTAACAGCGTTTAGCTCAGGAGTTATTGACTCGGGAAACTCCAACCTGTGAATATGTGGCCAACTTCCTGCTCCTTCAGTTCTCTCCAGCGCTGGAAAGCTGATCCTATATTAACACGTCCTACTTCTTGTCCTTATCGTAAGTCTTTCTTCTCTTTTCATCCGCCATGTCAATGTTTCAGTCGCTTACAGCTAACGTCACACATGCGCACTGAACACTCTCTCCGCCCATATTGATAAGACACTCCCCTTTCTGCTCATTGGCTACACGTTTTTCTTCTGTTTCTCGGCCCGACTCAGTTTTCTAAAGCATTTCTCAAACGACGTACACCCCACCTTTAAAATTCAATAATCGTATGCAAATTTTATTTCGGGATATCTGAACGTTAAAACAAACCCCTGTCTGATGTTCGGTGTGTTTAGGGCTCACCTGGTGAGCGAGGAGCCGCCGGTTCTGCAGGTCCGATCGGTTTACCTGGACGTGGTGGACCTCAGGGACCCCCGGGACCTGCTGGAGAGAAAGGTGCTCCTGTAAGTAGCTGCCATGATTTTTTATAATTGTGTAGGAAATAAAACATGATGTGGTGTGATGTCATGGGAAAGTAATCAAGCACAGGGTGATGTGATGTAATAGGTATTTATTAGTTTTTGATATAAAGATGTGCTGGTGTGATTAGTTTTATACCATATCATGGATGCTGTATTTAATGTGTGTTTAATGAGTGTGTGTGTCTGTGTGTCTGTGTGTGTGTGTGTGTGTGTGTGTGTGTGTGTGTGTGTGTGTGTTCAGGGTGAGAAAGGACCATCAGGTCCTGCCGGTCGTGATGGAGTCCAAGGTCCCGTCGGACTTCCAGGCCCACCCGGCCCCCAGGGACCACCCGGAGAGGACGGTGATAAGGTTAGTTAATGTACACAACTTAAGACAGTATTCACGTTTTATTTAAATCAGTTCATTGAACCGAAGTCATATCGGCGACGCCCACAATCAATCTTTATTACGACGTCCCAAACACTCGTCCAGCTGCGGCACACATCCATCTGTAGTATCATATCCATCATCGTCGGCACTAACGGCCCAGGCAGCTCCACGTCTTATTAGAGTCCTGCGCAACGAAGCAAACGTTTATCACCTCCACTCTTTATGTGTTGTGTATTATCTTTCAGTCAATAACAACTCATTATACTGGAGTCGTGTACATTTATAATGCAACTCTGAGTGCTTTATAGCATGTGACGAAAGAAATAAATCAGGAAAGAGACTGGAAAAAGACACAGGAAGAATGTAAAGGAAAGAAAGACTTTTATAGAAAAAGCAAGACATACTGTAAGAGAAGCGGCTGTAATATTTATAACTCTCAATTCCCAACCTACAAAAGAAGTTTCCCGTCTCAGGAACTCAGCACGGCTGCTCACAGAGTCAGGAATAATCACAGCAGCACATCCACCTTTAAAGGAGTTATTCTGAATATACACCTTTTAGTTGTAGCTCAATTAGAGCAGTCGCTTGTTAAATATAAGACTGACGTTATAGATCACTGGAAATACACATCACTCATCACGGGCATCTGAGAATGCTTTTAAAATACGGATGTGAAAACAAACGTGAAGACGAACATGAAGACGAAAGTAAAGACAAACGTGAAGATGAACGTGAAGATGAACGTGAAGACGAACGTGAAGACGAACATGAAGACGAACGTGAAGATGAACCTGAAGACGAACCTGAAGACAAACATGAAGACAAACATGAAGACAAATGTGAAGATGAACGTAAAGACGAACGTGAAGATGAACGTAAAGACAAACGTGAAGATGAACGTGAAGAAGAACCTAAAGACAGACATGAAGACGGATGTGAAGACAAAGGTGAAGACGAATGTAAAGATGAACGTGACTGCGAACGTAAAGACAGACATGAAGACGAACGTAAAGACAAACGTGAAGATGAACGTGAAGACAAACGTGAAGATGAACGTGAAGACAAACGTGAAGACGAACATGAAGACGAACATGAAGACGAACGTGAAGACGAACGTGAAGACAAACGTGAAGATGAACGTGAAGACAAACGTGAAGACGAACACGAAGACAAATGTGAAGACGAACGTGAAGACGAACGTGAAGACGAACATGAAGACGAACGTGAAGATGAACGTGAAGACGAACCTGAAGACGAACCTGAAGACAAACATGAAGACAAACATGAAGACAAATGTGAAGACGAACGTGAAGACGGACGTGAAGACGAACCTGAAGACAGACATGAAGACGGATGTGAAGACAAACGTGAAGACGAACGTAAAGATGAACGTGACTGCGAACGTAAAGACAGACATGAAGACCGACGTAAAGATGAACCCGAAGACAGACATGAAGATGGATGTGTAGACAAACTTACAGATGGACTTGAAGACAGATATTAAGACAAAAGTTAAGACAAACCTGAAGACGGACGTTGAGACAGACGTGAAGACAAACATAAAGACAAATTTGAAGACAAACCTGAAGACAAACGTGAAGACGGACCTGAAGACAACCGTGAAGACAAATATGAAGGGGAACATGAAGACGGATGTTAAGACAAATATAAAGACGGACCTGAAGATGGACCTAAAGACCGATGTGAAGGTGTTACGATGAAAATGGCTTCCTGAAAAGGGCGTGGCTTAAATCAGTCCCAGAAACCAGTGTAAAAGCTCAGATGTTAAAATGTGAGTGATGTTACAGTTCCTCACCCTCAGCTACATCACTGCAGCCCATAACTACCTCAGGTCTAATGAATGTAGACATGGAGTAAGGCAGCGTGACTCTGACTCGGCCGTTAGTAAGGATGACGGAGTCAACGAGTGAATGCTGTACATTACTGTGTCATGAGCTTCATCCCCGACCACTCACTCACACCTCAAACCTCACACACATCATCTGTTCAATCCTGTAACCTGTGTGTGTGTGTGTGTGTGTGTGTGTGTGTGTGTGTGTGTGTGTGTGTGTGTTATAGGGTGAAGTGGGAGAGCCAGGACAGAAAGGAAGGAAAGGTGATAAAGGAGAACAGGTGAGTGTTCACACTCGTCTTCCTCCTCCTTACTCACATAATACAATTAATTAATAATTACAATAAATAAAAAAAACTGATGTTTAATTGTGTATTTTTGTTTTTGTGAATTGCATATAAATGTATATAATTTATATAAATGTATAAACGTATTCATTTTTTAAAATACAAATCATTTATTGATTAGTAAAAGTTTAAATTAAATAAAAATAGTAATAATGACAGATGAAATTGAATTATATATTTGTTTATTTCAGGGTCCTCCAGGTCCAGCAGGTCTGCAGGGTCCACTAGGGGCACCAGGACCAGCAGTAAGTACACACACACACACACACACACACACACACACACACACACACACACACACACACACACACACACACCACACCACACACTCACACACACACACACACACACACACACACACAAACACACACACACACACACCCATACACCACACACACACACACACACGCACACGCACACACACACACACACACACACACACACACACACACATATACACACGCACACACACACACACACACACACACACACACACACACACACACACACACACACACACACACACACACACACACACACACACACACACACACACACACACACACACAAATATGGAATGGAATGAAATTAAACAACTTTACTATACAGGAAGGAATAAATATATATAATATAACATGGATTCACACTCAATTACAATAAAATTAATAATCAGACACAATTTAATAAGATTTTTTAAAAACAATTTAAAATCACTGACTGCAAAAAAAAAAAACTATGTCTGATCTATAAAGTGAAATAAGTCCTTTAGCTCTGTGTAACATTTCTGTAGTCAATTCAGCAGTACAGCATCCGTCATCATGTACACTTGTGTTGTCAGGAGTTAGTCTGTTGCTGTGCTTCGCTAACCGTGCGGCTGATTTGTGTGTGCGCAGGGAGCGGATGGAGAGCCAGGTCCTCGGGGACAGCAGGGAATGTTCGGACAGAAAGGAGACGAAGGACCGAGAGGTTTCCCCGGAGCAGCCGGACCCATCGGCCTGCAGGTGAGTCTCACACCTGTCTCTCAGACGCTGGAGTCAGTCTGAACATGACCAAACACCAGGAGAAGTCAACAGAGACTGAGCAGAGTAATGAAAACAGGTTTCCATGGTAACGATGTATACGTTACTTTCTCTATTTTCAATAGTCAGTAATAAACTGGTTATAAACCAGCACTCTATGGGTTATATCTCTGGACGTTCAGAAACGGAGCCGTGTGTCGTGTTATCTGTGGATAAAATAAATAAATAAATAAATAGCTTATTATTTATAAAATATAATTAAAATTAGTTGGTCAACATAATTGTTCATAATTTAAATATAATTAAACATTTCACATGAATTTCTGACTGATTTATTTATATTTGTATATATATATATATATATATTACATTTCATGACATTTTTTAATTGTCTTGTGCTGGACATTTTTATAGAAAAGTTTCTTTTCTTATTTTTTTGTAACGCATTTTTATTCGTTACATTTTGTTATTATATAAAATCCTTTTTCTTTCTTATTACGTAAAACAGACGTACGAGTTAAAGACCTCTGTCTGTCTCTGCGACCGTAATAAAGCAGGCGGCTGTAAGCAGCTCCAAACACAATTCATAAAAAAACAACAACAACAAATCGTTCGTTCGCTTCCGTCAAGTGGAATCGCCACCGCAATGAAAATTAGATCGACTGCATCGACGGCCACCAAACCTCCGAGCCATTCGATTCGATTCGGCTTTAATTGGCCTTAATGTGCCTCCATTAATTACCCCGAGTGCTGATGTGCTCCAGTAGGCAATACACCACTTTTTTTTTAGACCACGCTTGAACTGTTCTGGCCTTAAAGAGCTTTTTTTTTTTTTTTTTTTACGTTCTCTGGCTACGAGGGCGTGCTGTGTGAATCCCCTCAGTATCTGAAGTGTAAATATCACATAGAATTAGACATCAGATGGAGAAGACCGGACCAGCAATTAGAGTAAATGTCAGAGCTAGCGTAGGACTGCGCGATACGATCGTATGACATCAGTGTAGTGATCGATCCTGACTCCATTCTCTTTATGTTCTCGTTATAAACAGCCGTCTGTATGAAAATGGTAACTGATGTCTTTTAAATATCTTTAAATATCGTGATACGATCGTTTTGCCTCATTGCCCCATCCCTAGCCTTAAACTCCCATTTCACAGCCTGACTCTGCTGGCGAAGTCCCGCTCAGAGTCAGACTCGTTTTTGTGCGAAACTTGTTGGGAGATTAATTAAACTCTGAGTGCCGTAGTTGTAAATTATAGCTCAGTGAGAAAGAGTGGCAGTTAATGAAAAGACAGGAACAATAGTGGACCTCGTCTGAGGCCGTGTTTGAAGCGTGGGACATGTGTGCAGGGCGTTTTCATAAACCCCAGCGCTTTGTAGTGGGTGGAAATGCTTTTGTTGTGTCTTCAGGTCAGTATTCTGCCCACCGAGGGCACAGAAAAAAGGAGCCGGAGGCAGAAAATGGGCCTTAAATATCCACTTAAAAGCCGTTTCACGTCAGAGCACAGCAGTGTATAAATGAGATGAAATGCACTTCTCTCTCTCTCTCTCCTCTATCTAGATATATATATGATTATATATATATCTAGAGAATACTATAAGAAGATCATATATATCGCGGTATATATCGATATAATGTTCACTATATTTTCTTGAATCTCTAATCTTCTCATCTCTCTTTCTCTTTCTCTGTCTCTCTCTCTCTATCTCTCTCTGTCTCTCTCTCTCTTTCTCTCTCTCCCTCTATCTCTTTCTCTCTCTCTCTCTCTCTCTCTCTCTCTCTCTCTCTCTCTCTGTCTGTCTTTTATCGTTTCTCATTCCTATGCTAGAGTGTTTGTCTCACAGTGAGCTTGTCTTTTTAGCTTGTCTTTCTTTCTTTCTTTCTTTCTTTCTTTCTTTCTTTCTTTCTTTCTTTCTTTCTTTCTTTCTGTCTGTCTGTCTCTTTCTTTCATTCATTCATTCATTCATTCTTTCTTTCTTTCTTTCTTTCTTTCTTTCTTTCTTTCTTTCTTTCTTTCTTTCTTTCTTTCTTTCTTTTTGTGTGTCTCTTTCTTTCTTTCTTTCTTTCTTTCTTTCTGTCTGTCTCATTGTTTTTCTTTCTTTCTTTCTTTCTTTCTTTCTTTCTTTCTTTCTTTCTTTCTTTCTTTCTTTCTTTCTTTCTTTCTGTATATTTTAGTCTATAACTTCAAAGTTACACAATGTGAATCTTTCTCCTTTTTCCCAGGGTCTTCCCGGACCACCAGGTGAAAAGGGAGAGAACGGAGACGTTGGTCCAATGGTGAGATTTATTTATTTTTTTCCTTATTTGTTTGATTGATTAAATGTTGAATTGACTGACAGTTTCATTGTATAAGTGTGTGCAGCATGAGGGAGAGAAAAAGCGTGTGACTTTACATGTATACACTAATTCACAATTACTACATTAGACCTTTAGTTAATAAAAATTAATAAATGAAATAAATAAATAAATAAACAAACAAACAAACAAACAAACAAACAAATACATTTCTTAGACTTATTCATTTGTTTGTACAGTTCTCCCTCTCAGGGATGTTTCCTTTGCCTCTTCTAGTAAATGGTCACTTTTACTTAATTCTATAAATTGAACACAATTTAATTACTGAGCATGTAAAAAATAACTGTTTTATTAATACAGATGTGAATATTAAATTAATATCTTTTAATTGTCATCACACTCGTTAACACACCTCTTAATCTCTAACTATAAAACACTTTACTGTCAGTCTCATCTAACGGTAACAGAAAAATAAATCTCTGGTATGGAAATAAAGATAAATATATAAATAATGTCTCTTTGTCTTTGTCTTCAGGGTCCACCTGGTCCACCAGGTCCAAGAGGTCCTCTGGGTCCAGCTGGTGCTGATGTAAGTGCTCAGATGTTAGCTTAAACACTCACCTCTGGCATGTATATTTATTCTTACGCTATATGTGTCTAGTTATGCTTTGCTTAGTGTTTAGTGTTTAGTGATCATCAGCCAATCAGTTTTAAGCATATGTTTTGCAGTGCTAGCTTTGAGCTACCATCAGACATCAGGAACAATATGTCCATTTTCGGGTACGATAGCTTTAGTCTACAAGACAACTTGGCAACCATTAGCCACCAGGCCAGCCTGCTATTTGCATGAAGTGCTTGGCCCCACACATCGCTGCTTACAGATATATTTACTACAGTTTCTCTTAGATCTGTTGTTTATGATGCATTCCACCTCATATTAACGTAATAACAAGCTTTTTAGCTCGTAAGAAGCTGTACACACCTCTATATGAGCTGTTATTAAAGTAAAGATCTCTCTGACATTGTGTTTCAGGGTGCACAAGGACCACCCGGTGGTATTGGAGGCATGGGAGCAGTGGGAGAAAAGGTAAGTGACACATCCTCTTCCTCTGTAAACACCACATCTAGCATTCTTTAGTTTGTCATGTTATGTACCATCTCTTGTATCAGTATCAGTATTTATTTGGGGCTACCGAGAATATTCGGTAGCGAGACCTCCAGGATGTTTCTCCAGCTGCGAGTGATCGGAATTGTCTGATGATGACCGAGAGCTTCAGCTCACCTACAACATCAGAAATAAACTTCTTGACTGCTGCCTGTGTTTTTCTGGACGTGCTGCTGTTATGTTTAATTATGGTGCTTTTTTGACAAGCAGTGACATAAATGTGCTTTTGGTTACCATGGTGAAGCTTTTAACCACTGAAATCTCTTACAGGGAGAACAAGGTGAAGCCGGTAATCCTGGACCCCCCGGAGAGCCTGGAACTGGGGTAAGTGGCCTGTGTGTGTGTGTGTGTGTGTGTGTGTGTGTGTGTGTGTGTGTGTGTGTGTGTGTGTGTGTGTGTGTGTGTGTGTGTGTGTGTGAGTGTGTGGGGGTGTTTACATTTTTTCAAGACAAAGATAAAAATCCCTTTTTAAAGTGATGTGAGGTCGGTCCAGTCCTAATTCTGGTCTGTACTTCAGGTCTTTATGGTGGATTTCTATTTGATTTTTATGCAGTTCCTCAGGGACATAAGTTCAGTCCAGTCACAAATGGTATACCTCAGGGGTGTGAGTTTGGACCAATTGTTTCTGATTCAGGGTGTACCACATGTTTTTTTTGGTGTAAGTCAGGGTTTTATAGTGTACCTCAGGGATTTGTGGTGTACCTCAGGGTTTTATAGTGTACCTCAGGGATTTGTGGTGTACCTCAGGGTTTTATAGTGTACCTCAGGGATTTATAGTGTACCTCAAGGATTTTATAGTGTACCTCAGGGTTTTATAGTGTACCTCAGGGATTTATAGTGTAGCTCAAGGTTTTTTAGTGTACCTCAGGGTTTCATGGCATATATCAGGGATTTATAGTGTACCTCAGGGATTTATGATGTACCTCAGGGATTTATAGTGTACCTCAGGGTTTTATACTGTTCCTCAGGGGTTTATGGTGTACCTCAGGGTTTTATAGTGTACCTCAGGGATTTATGGTGTACCTCAGGGTTTTATAGTGTACCTCAGGGATTTATGGTGTAGCTCAAGGTTTTTTAGTGTAGCTCAAGGTTTTTTAGTGTACCTCAGGGATTTATGGTGTAGCTCAAGGTTTTATAGTGTACCTCAGGGGTTTATGGTGTAGCTCAAGGTTTTATAGTGTACCTCAGGGGTTTATAGTGTACCACAGGGTTTTATAGTGTACCTCAGGGATTTATGGGGTACCTCAGGGTTTTATAGTGTACCTCAGGGGTTTATAGTGTACCACAGGGTTTTATAGTGTACCTCAGGGATTTATGGGGTACCTCAGGGTTTTATAGTGTACCTCAGGGTTTTATAGTGTACCTCAGGGATTTATAGTGTACCTCAGGGGTTTATAGTGTACCACAGGGGTTTATAGTGTACCTCAGGGGTTTATAGTGTACCACAGGGTTTTATAGTGTACCTCAGGGATTTATGGGGTACCTCAGGGTTTTATAGTGTACCTCAGGGATTTATAGTGTAGCTCAAGGTTTTATAGTGTACCTCAGGGGTTTATAGTGTACCACAGGGTTTTATAGTGTACCTCAGGGATTTATGGGGTACCTCAGGGTTTTATAGTGTACCTCAGGGTTTTATACTGTTCCTCAGGGGTTTTTGGTGTATCTCAGGGTTTGATGGCATATATCAGGGTTTTATGGTGTACCTCAGGGGTTTAGTAGGGATTTTATGTGGTCATTGGGGATTTATGGTGTACCTCAGGGATTTATGGAGTTCCTCAGGGATTTATGGTGTATCTCAGTGATTTAGAAAGCATTTATGGTGTACTTTAATGATTTATGTACTACTTTAAAGGTATGTGCCTTCATTGCACAGGATCCACTTATGCTTCTGATATTTGGGGTATGTCAGGGTCCACTCATGTTTTTTATTTGTTCTGCAGGGCCCCAAGGGTGAAAGAGGAGAAAAGGGTGAAGCAGGCCCTTCTGGTGCTGCAGGACCTGCTGGACCTAAAGGACCACCTGGAGATGATGGCCCTAAGGGAAATCCTGTAAGTGTAGCTCAGGATATTTTAATAAACATGGTTATAGAATACTATTAATGTGATAATATATCTGTTTTTACCCTCTCTATATATTGTGCATTAAGCTGAACAACTGCAAATTGCTGCTAATGTAATAATTATCCAAATTATTCTCAAAGAATAATTTGATTCTTCAAAGAGATTTATTTAAGTGCGTAAGCTAACATATCCTCACCATCTCATGACATTATTACTCACATGATTCATCCCGCTGAACTCCCTGTACCCTGATTTGTTGCTGTAGGGTCCTGTTGGCTTCCCTGGAGACCCTGGACCTCCTGGTGAGCCTGGTGTTGCTGTGAGTATTGAGTTCTGTACATCTATACATATATAACGGCTTGTATTAATTAAGTAGCTTTGAATTAGTCTGAGCTTTGGGTTTAATGGACATTTTTTGAGAAATAAGATTTTTTTTTTTAATTGTCATTTATGTTGCGAGATCACAAGTCAGTCCGTGTCTAATCCATCTTGTTTTCACCCTGCTAGGGAACTGATGGTATCCCGGGAGACAAGGGAGAAGATGGTGAAGCTGGTCAGAATGTAAGTTCCCAGTGAAGCATGAAAAGAATTGAATCCATTCATTCAAGATTCATTAGTAATCTAAATCGTCATTGTTCCACTGAAAAACTCACGACTTTGGATGAAGGTGGAAGTGAAAGTGGGCGTCGCCTCGTAGAGAGTTCGGTTACTATTACAAATCTGGAAGCATGGTTCTGATGTGGTCCTGATGAGGTTATATATTAGAGCTTTTTCTGACTATAATCACTTATATATGTTAATAAATGAAGTGAAATGGAAGGAAATAGGAAGGAAATGACCAAATAGGAGAAAATCTGTCCTTCTAAATTGCGATCCTTCTTATCATTTCTGAACGCAATTTGGATTCTTGGGTCTTGAGGAAAAGCTTTTTACCGTGCAGTGAGGAGAAGGTATCGGAGGCTGGGTTTTTACCGATTGCCTTGTCGGCTCACGCGTCGTGCCGCCGGCTTTAATGCAGCGCCCAACCTCCACCCTGCAGTCCTATTAAAGTTTAATGAGAAGAGATTTGTAGTGCTATGAAACCTCAGCACCGAACTATCCGAGCTCTCTTCTCTGATTAGAGCGTTATACGGCTCCATCACACGGCCGAGCGACTTTGTAAATTCCTTGCAGTTCTTCATCACCATACACTTCCAATATAATATCGCGTAAACGTCAGCGTCAATTGATTTTCAGATAATTAGTTGTGATTTTTTTACAGACTTTATTTCCTCTTTTATTTTTGAATGTTAAAAAGTTTTCAGTTTGTGTGTGTGTGTGTGTGTGTGTGTGTAGAATGAAACTGTTCTGATTTCGGTAAATGAACCATCATGTTCGTAATAAGTGCTTAGCGCTAAAATGGTGAAAAATTAAAAACGATATTGAAGCTGAAGATTTCTTTCTCATCCGGATAAATGGATTTGGATGAATATTTGTTGTTTAATTATCACCTGTTTCTCTGTGCGTCAGGGTCCTCCTGGTCCGTCTGGAGAGGCTGGACCACCCGGACCTCCTGGTAAAAGAGTAAGTAACATTTTTTTTTTACTGTTTATAACTTCACCATATTCCATTTGGCTTTAACCCCCTGGGGTTAAGGGTATTTTTGGGCCTGAAGAAGTTTTATCATACCCTGACATTTGTGCTTTTTTCAGTTGCTTATGAAGATATAAATTGCTAAAGTCTAATATCACTGTAATCAGCACAAACTGGACTACAATAATATGTGAGCAGCTTGTATGTACATGATCGTGTTTTTGAGAAAACAATGTTTATGCGTGGTTAGTGAAAAATGAAACATTATAAATCACTCGAATAAGGCCATAAAACACATACAGAACGTCGGTTCACGGGACTTTTGAGAACTGGATCGTAGTGAACGACTGCTCCCCTAGCAGTGGTTACGCGAGTTTAGGCAACGAATATAAACAAACCCTCACACACATGAATGTGGAAAAAAGTCACAAAATAGCGCATGTTCAGATACCCTACACGGGCCTGCACCCAGAACCAAACAAAGCATAGAGTGATATGGCCTGATAGTGGATGTTTACCAAATTACTATGCTTTGTAATAATGACGAAACAGAATATCCCATTGTATTTTGCGAAAAACGCAGGGACAAATTAATGACCGAAGGGGATGACGGAACCGGGTAACAACATCTATCATGGAGACAAATAGATACAATTGTAGCACATGATGACAAAACAGCCACCGTAACGAACAAGGAAAGACCCAGAAAAAAAAAGCAGGAGAGGGCCCCACTCGAAGGCGCCCAGCACAAACTAAATCGAAACGAGCATGCAGATAATGAGAGCACAGTGAACAGGTAAGGGTGGTCAGGAAGTTGGAAGGAGAGGAAGCGTGAAAGATATACAAGAAGAATGAGAGAGCCAAAATAAAACTATGTGCTTCTTACTTTGGAGTTTGTAGGTTATTTAGAAGTAACCTGTTTAAAACACCATCCCAAGCGGCCGAAAGACAGTGGGCCAGACAAGATAAAGGTACTAAAACATCCTGATACAAACATCCACCTAAAAGTGCGCATAGGTGCACACACGAAAATCGAATAATCAGAGAGCCGAAAGGACATGGGTCCGAGCAAGAACGACACTAATTTACAAGGAGCAAGAACGAAGTGCATTACCAATAAAAAGCAGACAACAGTGAACCCCCGAGCGGAATACGGATACAACACGAATAACACTGACAACCGACTTGACCCATGGAATGCGCGCCGCGACGACGCAAAGGAGGGCTAGACTTGCGTCAATGCTAGCGAATGAATCGAGAGGAAATCGTATTTGACTTCGGCGGGACGGCTGAGAGCCGAGTCATCCTTCATTCGGAAAAATGATCGCCTCTGGAAGACAACGAAAAGCTGATCGTTCATCATTTATGTGATAGAGATGGAGAGAAGCACCTGAGCTGGAGCTCAATTCCAAACTCCTCCTGGTCAACTCCGGAGATGTCTCGGTATCGATCCGCGGTGACAGTGATGAGGAAACAATAGCATAACCATTTTAGGAAGCGGGCAGGGAGGAGACGAGGAGACTCGTCTCGTCAAACACGACGTTACGACTCTGAGGGGATTAACTATCAGAAAATTGTGATTAGATTCATGAAATTCTCTCTGATACAGCAAATCATATTTCACAACAGGACTCCACATGGCTTTTATAAAATCAGCCCATGAATTATTAGTATCCCTTTCTGAAAACAGCATTTTCATCATTTTAATAGACAAACAAGGACACACGGCATGATGGATAGGAAACAGCGCTCTCACAGCCCCCCTGGTGCTTTCTAATTTATCTTCCTGTCCTTATCTCCACACCCCTGCAG
>NC_062520.1:2790320-2810320 GCF_022655615.1 Tachysurus fulvidraco | reverse complement strand
CCCCGACGGAGACGGATCGGTGCTGTGCGACACAAATGACATACAGAAACGTCAACTATGGTGCTTGAGTCAAATAATCTAAGGAAAAAAAAAACGAGTAATAATTAAATAAGAGGTGCTAAGTGAAAGAAGGTGTGTTTTGATGAAACTGTAATTATTGTTTTGTACATTACTTTTCTTTTCCAATTCCAGTTCAAAACTTGCATGTGTATCGGCATCTGGCTCTCGAGTCGACATCTATAAATTAAAGAGTAAATGAAAAAAACAATAAATAATATTTTTTTGTGATAAATATCTGTGTACCTAATATTAAACAAATAAAAGCGAGCATTGAAACGATCCCTCGTTCCTAACGCTAACGTATGTCCTTTGTATATATTGACCACCCGAAACACCTGGCCGGAGCGGAGACACGGCAGCACACGCGACGTCGCTCACGTCGCCACCGGCGCTTGTTCCTCTGAGCAGTCGCGGCTTTCATCCACCTTCTATTTAATTTTATTCGCTTTTCAATGTTTTTTTTTTTTTTTTTAAATTTCCCAGTTTGTTCATTCAGTCGTATACCTCAACCCTTCTTAATATCCGTAGCGAAGTGAGGCCAGCGTGCCCTGTATATACCTTGGTTATACATTTAATTTTATATATTTTGGGTGGGGATTTTTTTGAGGATAAAAAAAGTAATAAATTGAAAATACAAAACGTATCTGATCATCTGTTCCTCTTCTGTCCCGACATTTTTTTTCCTCTGTGAACGAAATGAGACGCTCTCTTTTTTTCAGTGTCCCCTATTTTTTTTTTTTTGTAACTAAATTGAGAAAATGTTTAAATTGTGTTCTTTTTGGTTCATCTGAATATTAAAAACTGGATTCCAAACCAAACGTGAACCCGGTGTGTGCTCTCGAGTCATTTATTTCGCAGACATAAAGAGCTTTTTAACCAACTACTAAAGAGTAGTGTAGCGTGTGTGGTGTACCGTGGGTGGGCGTGGTTTGGTGGGTGTGGGTGTGGTTTGGTACGAGTGGGTGTGGTTTGGTGGGTGTGGGTGTGGTTTAACAGGAGTGCGGTTGAATGAGTAAATGAACATGGTACATGGTTAGTGAACACGACGCTTTCCTCTTCGGTGAGCCAGGTTTTGCTTTTTCACTTTTGGCTTTGGGTCACAAACAAATTCTACAACTTTTTTTGTTGTAGAAAGTCGTCTGTAGTCACGTCAACACCCCTATTTACACGATTGGACAAAGAGGAAGCAGTTATAAATGGAATAAATGTGATATTTCTGTAAAGATCAAAGTGTATGGGTGAGGCAGACTGAGTGGATACTGGGAACACTGGTGATGAGTGACGACATTGGGAACACTGGAGATGAGTGACGACATTGGGAACACTGGTGATGAGTGATTGGACATTGGGAACACTGGTGATGAGTGATTAGACATTGGGAACACTGGTGATGAGTGATTAGACATTGGGAACACTGGTGATGAGTGACGGCATTGGGAACACTGGTGATGAGTGACGACATTGGGAACACTGGTGATGAGTGACGACATTGGGAACACTGGAGATGAGTGACGACATTGGGAACACTGGTGATGAGTGACGGCATTGGGAACACTGGTGATGAGTGACGACATTGGGAACACTGGTGATGAGTGACTGGACATTGGGAACACTGGTAATGAGTGACAACATTGGGAACACTGGTGATGAGTGACTGGACATTGGGAACACTGGTGATGAGTGACTGGACATTGGGAACACTGGTGATGAGTGACTGGACATTGGGAACACTGGTGATGAGTGACTATATTGGGAACACTGGTGATGAGTGACTATATTGGGAACACTGGTGATGAGTGACTATATTGGGAACACTGGTGATGAGTTATTGGGCATTGGGAACACTGGTGATGAGTGATTGGACATTGGGAACACTGGTGATAAGTGATTGGACATTGGGAACACTGGTGATGAGTGATTAGACATTGGGAACACTGGTGATGAGTGACGGCATTGGGAACACTGGTGATGAGTGACGACATTGGGAACACTGGTGATGAGTGACGACATTGGGAACACTGGTGATGAGTTATTGGACATTGGGAACACTGGTGATGAGTGATTGGACATTGGGAACACTGGTGATGAGTGATTGGACATTGGGAACACTCGTGATGAGTGATTGGACATTGAGAACACTGGTGATGAGTGATTGGACATTGGGAACACTGGTGATGAGTGATTGGACATTGGGAACACTGGTGATGAGTGACGATATTGGGAACACTGGTGATGAGTGATGATATTGGGAACACTGGTGATCACTGATTAGACATTGGGAACACTGGTGATGAGTGACGGCATTGGGAACACTGGTGATGAGTGACGACATTGGGAACACTGGTGATGAGTGACGACATTGGGAACACTGGTGATGAGTGATGATATTGGGAACACTGGTGATGAGTGACGGCATTGGGAACACTGGTGATGAGTGATTAGACATTGGGAACACTGGTGATGAGTGATTAGACATTGGGAACACTGGTGATGAGTGACGGCATTGGGAACACTGGTGATGAGTGATTAGACATTGGGAACACTGGTGATGAGCGACGGCATTGGGAACACTGGTGATGAGTGATTGGACATTGGGAACACTGGTAATGAGTGACAACATTGGGAACACTGGTGATGAGTGATTGGACATTGGGAACACTGGTAATGAGTGACAACATTGGGAACACTGGTGATGAGTGACTGGACATTGGGAACACTGGTGATGAGTGACGGCATTGGGAACACTGGTGATGAGTGACGACATTGGGAACACTGGTGATGAGTGACTGGACATTGGGAACACTGGTAATGAGTGACAACATTGGGAACACTGGTGATGAGTGACTGGACATTGGGAACACTGGTGATGAGTGACTGGACATTGGGAACACTGGTGATGAGTGACTATATTGGGAACACTGGTGATGAGTGACTATATTGGGAACACTGGTGATGAGTGACTATATTGGGAACACTGGTGATGAGTTATTGGGCATTGGGAACACTGGTGATGAGTTATTGGGCATTGGGAACACTGGTGATGAGTTATTGGGCATTGGGAACACTGGTGATGAGTGACGACATTGGGAACACTGGTGATGAGTGACTATATTGGGAACACTGGTGATGAGTTATTGGGCATTGGGAACACTGGTGATGAGTTATTGGTGGTTGGCGTGTGGCGAGTCGTGCAAACTGTTCTCTCAACTCATTTAACCAGCAGCTGTGTTGTGAGCTGTATCGAGCTCCTGACTAATATTTACTCAAACATTGGATTTATTTTTAAAGTAAATTCACTATAGTGGCCTTAAAAGCTCACAGAATCTGGAATCTAACTTGCTAACACTGGATTGTATCTGTGTTGCTTTGCTTGATTTCCCACACTTCCTTGTTCCTTCTGCTGAAAACGAAGGTGTGAAATACAAACAGTTTCTCTACATACAGCATAATAAACAGATTAAAACATTTAGTTTAGTAAACACACTAAACACACACTCTATCCTGTATTACAGAACAAACAGATACATCTGGTGACATGATGCTTACAGGAGATATGAATGTAATCCAGAAAGGCTACAAGCATCAATCCTCAGAGGTTCTACCTCTTACCTCAGGACACAAATGAGTGGTCATGCATCAAAGTACTGACTGTTACACTTCTGACAACAATCTTCTCTCGAGTCCTTGTCTTGTAGTCCTGTAGATTGACCATTAAAATGACCCCATGGTTGTGTTGATCTGCCCATCTGGATAAACACAACCCTTTCTGAGTCTGATGTTGATTGTAAGGAATCTGGTCAAACAATGCTGGTCAGATCCACAAGAGGAGATATATTTTTGCTCCATCAAACAAATCGATGCTTACGAAGCAAATTAGAGGTCCACTTAGATCCGAAAACCCGAGGTCCGACCCGAGACCTGAGCGGGTTCTGGTCTAAAAGTTTCACGTGTACCTCCGACAAGGGTCGGGTCTAATAATAGTGGCATCGGGTCTCGGGTAATTTAAAATGAATGTGTTTTTACCGAACAGACCCGAGAAGACCCGAACTACTGTATCGCGTGTGTGTGCATCGACTCGAGTCCTTTTCCAACCTCTCCTCTGTTTGCCAAGACCGCTTGCGACATGTGGCTGGTGACGTGTGGCTGGCGGTAAGCTAATTTTCGTTGAAACAGACCTGTCAATCAATTTTGAATCCACGCTGTAGCGGTTACTTTAGTGTAGAGTTACGCAACATTAGGGTCCAGTCGGGTAAAAAAAAATTGCCAACGAGTCGGGTCGGACTCGGGTCTAATTTTTTCAGATTTGTCTCATCTCGGGTCGGGTCTTTCTTAAAAAAAAATAAATTATGCATGTCGGGTTCGGGTAAAAAGTGATCCGGGTCACTCCGGGTCGGGTACGTTTCTTTAGACCCGAGAAGACCTCAAAAGCAAACAACTAAGCTGTAATATGCAGCTGCTATCGCTATCACAGCAGCTCGGGTTTGGGAATAGATAAAGCAGATTCAAACCCGTCAACTAGATAGACAATCTTTATTGATGAGTCTCCTGAGATCATTATGACCACATTGCTGACAAATTTAAATTCTACGCAGTCATGTTTATGGTTTGGATAAAAAATAAAAAGAATTCCATTAGCTCGGGTGAAATTTAATTCATTACCATAAATACACATCTACCAGAACATTTCAAGGTGCTGTTTAGCCAAACGCTTCCTCTACTGCATTAAACATGTGGCCAGCATTCGACAAACTTAAAATTCCTGAAGCATCAGAACAACTTGTTTAGCAGCAGTGTTATAACCATCCCAGTGATCGTGTATGTAAATTGATCCCTGATGCTACGCATTGTCAAAGGAGATTAAGATGATCTTCCCTTTAATCCTTAAATCTGAGGCGATGAATGGCTGCACTTCTGAGCAAGGATTATTTTCTGCATACGGAAGAACGATGAGGATCTGTGGCTCTGCATGGATGATGGTCAACTGCAGTGAGGAGATCATTAGGAACAGATATCTCACCTGTGTTACTGCATTCAGGCTTCGGTTCCCTTCTGCCCCTTTTCCACCGAGGCAGTTCGAGTGCAGGTTTGGAGCCTAATTTAGAACCAGTTCTTTCTTTTCCGACAGCCAAAGCATCGGCTCTGAACCAGGAAAAGTGGTTCTTAAGTAGCACCAAAACGTTGCTGGTCTAGACTTAAGAACCTCTTGTGTCAGGAGCTGTGGGCGGGGCTACTGTTAGCGCATTTGATAATGTACCTTAAAGGCAGGGTCTCTGATTTTTGAAAGCCAATGTCAACATTTGAAATCACCAAAACAACAAACACGCCCCTAACCAAATAGGCCCCACCCCTGTATCGATAGCTCCGCCCACACATACATACGTAACCCGGGCGACTAACAGAAAGAAACGTGTCTTTATCATAGCTGAAGGGAAGAACAATACGATTGTAGATAAACAAACAAGCAAAAATGACACACAAGCATAATCATGTAAAGGACAAAGGCATATATTAGTTCTGTGTAACAAAGCAAAACCAACGTTACTCACCTATCGAGAAGGAAAAAAGCGCCTCGGCGTCTTAAGTAAAGTCGGCCACATATTCACAGGTCGGAGTTTCCCGAGTCAATAACTCCTGAGCTAAACGCTATTACTACACAAAACGCGGTTGTAGCTGCCTCTCTACATTACTACGATAGTAAAGAGGTGTTATTTGTTTAGTAACTGCGTTTTCTGCTCATTGGCTACACGTTAGTTTAGTTTTTTGTTTTTATTTTTGTTTGTTATCGGCCCGTCTCAGTTTTCTGAAGCATTTCTCAAAAATCTGAGACCCTGCCTTTAAGTATACTAATGTTTAATACACTTTTACTTTCCCGCGATATGATACATTATCAGCACACATGATAGTAGGTAGCTACATGCTAAGGCTAACTTTTTTTCTGTGTTAACGATAAAATGACGTTATGTACTTTATCGATTACAACCTCCGTTTATACAGATTACACGGAGCCGCACGTACACGTCGGCTTCACCGCGTTTGGATGCTAATGTAGGTTCACAAAGCCATGAGCATTAACAGTAAAGCAACATCCGCCCATCCGTTGTTGTTGTTGTGTTTGTGTTTGTCGCTGCTGCGCTAACGTCGCTGGGACACGTGACACGTATACAGTGACATCACACTCGGCTCTGTGACGCTCTGTAACCAATGGAAAGGCAAACCGGTTCTTAGAAGGTTCGCCAGTGGAACCAACTTTAAACCAGCACCAGCACTAGCTCTGAACCAGCACCCGGTTCTTTCTGGTGGAAAAGGGGTACTAGAGAGCCAGAGTTTGCTAAAAATAGGAATCAAATGGAAGAAGAACAAGAACCCTTTATTTTTGTATAATTTACATCACAACACAGTGACAGTCTTTCTTGAGCTTTAGAAGTTGGGGTCAGTGTGCAGGGTCAGTCATGATGCAGCACCCTGGAGCAGAGAGGGTTAAGGGCCTTAGTACAGTTATATTAGACCTTCAGTGTACAGGGTTCTTATGTCAAAACATGCATAAAGTAGGTACTAAATTATACTTTTTCTACCATTAGCGGTTTCTGCAGGTGTGTTAATATACACACATTTGCATGTATAGGTAAGAAACTTGTATGAATCCCATTAAAACACAGAACTATGTGTAAGTACGGTAGATAAATGAGGCCTGGACTGGGTCACCCTGTGCTGTAGCAGAGCAGAACAAGTACATCAGTAATGTCCTGTATCAGTTGTGAGATGCTTAGGATAAAAGAATCAGTTGAATCAGCAAACGTGTCTTTGTAAATGTGAGTAATCAGTGTCAGGTCGTCAGCTCCAGGAACATCAACACGTACTGATACAAGAACTATGGGAATGGAGCGGAACTTTAGAGGGCCAAAAAAGGGCAGGATAAGAATAGCTAGAGGGTGATGGAGGTGAAATCTGCTACTGCTCCAGAAGTCAGCCAGGAGTTCCTGACTGAGGCACTGAGGCACTGAGGCACTGCACGACATATCGCATCCGGAATGATGACTCTCGAGATCTAGCTGAGAAACTTTTACAAAAACCTCCCAGCGAAACCCTCCCAGCCTGGTAACCATTTAACACACAATATCTCAAAAGTGACAGTTAATTCAAAGCACCATGGACCTGATTTATAAAGGTCTGAAATAACGAGTGTTAATATGCATATGCAAGCTGATAAATTACACAACAGTTAGCGTCTGTGGTTAAAGAAGACCGACTGTGGAAAGGAGGTTGTGTGCAAAGGAGGTAAGGAAGATAAAATATTTAACTGTGTGTGTGTGTGAGTAAGTGTCTGTGTGTGTGTGTCTTTGTGTGAGTAAGTGTGTGTGTGTTTGTGTGTGTGTCTGTGTGTGTCTGTGTGTAAGTGTGCGTGAGTGTGTGTGTGTGTGTTTGTGTGTGTTTGATGTGTGTATGTGTGTGAGTAAGTGTGTGTGAGTGTGTGTGTGTGTGTGTGTGTGAGAGAGAGAGAGAGAGAGAGAGAGAGAGAGAGAGAAAGAGAGAGATTGAGAGAGAGAGAGGGAGAGAGAGAGAGAGAGAGAGAGAGAGAGAGAGAGATTTGTCCTGCACTTGTTCTTAAGTATGTCCTAAGGTCATTAATCCACCTATTAGAATGCTTTTGGGAGGTTGGAGGAAACTGGAGAACCAGGAGGAACCTTCATGCAGAGAGCAGCATGAGCTTCAGCGTGAACTGCAGGATGTGAACACGGTTATCATTATTATTGTCTTCTTATTGCTCTCTTCTATAGGTGTAGAACTTAAAAAACTGATAGATTTAATTTAAGGTAAGGAGCTAAAATAGATTTAACTGTCGTGACTTGATGTAAATGTAATGTTTCATTAAACAAACAAACAAACAAACAAACAAACAAACAAAAATAAATAAATAAATAAATCGTTTTTATTACTATACTTAAGGCACAAAAATGTTCTTTCCTTTTTGGAGTGATCGGTGTAAGCAGTAGAACCCAAACGGAGAACCCAGGAGTTCTACTGTAATTAAACACCACACAGGGGTTCAAATAAATGTTTGATGACTGGAGCTTTAACATTAAATTAATTACTTCTGCGTATCGTTCCTCATGCACCGGCAACTAATTAGCAAATGTCTTAAACGTCTCTGAACAGGAATAAACAATATGTTCACCCTTTAAACAATCTCCTCATGCACACACACACACACACACACACACACACACACACACACACACACACACACACACACACACACACACACACAGAGGATTTTTATTTAAATGAGTTACTCAGAGAGAGAGATTAATAATGCACGATGTGTTACGTTACTTATTCGTGCACTTCTGTGTAAAACTTTACTGGAACATTCCTCATTACCACGAGTTAGACGCCAATTTTTAGGGTCTTTAGATTAGACACTGATTAGACAGGGGATTTCTCTGGTGGTTACAGGATCTGTTGAAATGTAAAAAAAAATGGTGTACAAACATGTCCCTGAACTACAACGTGTTGTTACCAGACCTTTAACCATGCAGACCTTTTCCCATAGAGGGAGAGGTCTAAGGTGTGTGTGTGTGTGTGTGTGTGTGTGTGTGTGTGTGTGTGTGTGTGTGTGTGTGTGTGTGTCTGTGTGTGTATCTGTGTGTGTTTGCGCGTGTGTGTATCTGTGTGTGTGTTTGCGCGCGTGTGTGTGTGTGTGTGTGTGTTTGTGTGTGTGTCTGTCTGTGTGTGTCTGTGTGTGTCTCAGTGTTGTAATGTACCGGAGTACAAATACTTCGTTACCGTACTTAAGTAAAATGTCACGTATCTGTACTTTACTTCGCTATTTAAATTTATGTCAACTTTCACTTTTACTCCACTACATTCCCTAGATAAAATGTACACTTTTACTCCGTTATATTTACACTAAGCGTCGTTACTCGTTACTAGAAGAAATGTGTGTGACTGTAATAAGGGAGGTTTGGCGAATCACTGCTCCTAGATTGCATTACGCACGTCCGCGCGCGCTACGGAGAAGCTCAGGTACGAGCAGCGTGCACGCGCAGTCAGAGCTGGTGGCGTTTATTCGGCTGAAAGCCGCAAAGACGGCAATCAAAAGCAGTGAAATGTCACTATTCTTATTACCAGAGTTGTAGCACAAACAAAATATTAATGCAAAAAATTAATTCAATACTAAATAAAAATACCATTTATTGATTCGGTCTTTGTCTTGTGAATATTAGTTTATTAATGACGTCATTCATCGGACACACTGTTTGTAGAGAACACACACATACATGAACTGATCTGATTCGAGACTGGCATCATTACATCATGCATAAAATTTTGGTGTCCACTTTTACCATTTAATAATAGCATAACTTTTGGCTTACTATGTAGTCATATAATATATAATATAAAACTCTTCTTGTTTTAAATTCTCACTGAGGGATAAAACCCCTAAAGATGAAACCCTAGAACCGCCCCTGCTCTTATACCTACTGAAAATCACTGAAATTATACTTTTTACTTTTACTTCAAATACTTAAGTACATTAAATATCAGAAAATGACTTTTGCTACTTAAGTACAGTAAATATCAGATACTTTAAGACTTTTACTTGAGTAATATTCTAAAAGGTGACTTTCACTTCTACCGAAGTCTTTTTCTAGTACGATACTTGTACTTTTACTCAAGTGTTGCTGTCTAGTACTTTATACAACACTGGTGTGTCTGTGTGTGTGTCTGTGTGTGTGTGTCTGTGTGTGTCTGTGTGTGTGTGTATGTGTGCGTGTGTGTCTGTGTGTGTTTGTGTTTTGGGTTTTCTTTGTTGTTGGCTGTGCCCATGAGCACGCACACGAGAACATGTGTGTGTGTGTGTGTGTGTGAGCGAGAGTGTGTGAGCGAGAGTGTGTGAGCGAGTGTGAGAGTGTGAGTGAAATAAAAACGAACGATTAACTGAGTCACACTTTATCCACTTATCGATCCGCCAGCACACAGAGACCTAATTTCATGTCAGGAGTAAAAGGAAAATCTCCCACATTTTATTTCCTGAAGTGAAGGTGAATTTTCTGACTATTTCTGAACATTTCATGCTTAGAACACGAGCTTACACACACACACACACACACACACACACACACACACACACACACACACACACACACACACACACACACACACACACACACGGCTAGTTTTTAAACCCTCTTGATTAACATTTACTTTCCACTGAATACTGAGTCCTTACATACAAATATGTCATTAACTCCGTCCAGGGTGTATCCTGCCTCGATGCCCGATGACGCCTGAGATAGGCACAGGCTCCCCGTGACCCGAGGTAGTTCGGATAAGCAGTAGGAAATGAGTAAGTGAGAGAGAGAGTTTCTGACAGAGTTTCTAGCAAAGTTTGACAACATTCTAATCTGTGATGACTTTAACATTCATGTTTGCTGCCCCTCTGATAAACCTGCTAATGAATTTAAGGCACTTTTAGACTCATTAGATCTGGCTCAATCCATTTCCTGTCCCACCCATAGGTTAGGTCACACTCTTGACCTTATTATCTCTCGTTGGGTGATTGGGTCAACCTCTGAGGTCATGGATTTTCCCATCTCTGACCATTCTCTCATACGGTTTGACCTGCACCAACGTCTACTGCCCCCCATCGCCGTCGCATTATTACCTCGTCTACTGTCGATGACTTTGTTGCTGCTTTCTCTGTTTCTGATCTCGCCTTTACTGCTGAATTGGCATCGCCTCTTTGCCCGGACCGTTTCCTCGCCTCCTTCCATACCACCTGCTCCCAGATTATGGACTCTGTTGCGCCCTACAAGGTAAAGTCGACTAATGGTGCATTGGACCCCTGCCTCAATGATACAACTCGGGCCCTCAGGCGCCGGTGTAGACAGGCTGAGCGAAAATGGAAGAAGGATAGGCTGCAGGTGTCACTGGAGATGTTTAGAGACAGTCTTGCTACCTATCAGAGTGCACTGATGGAAGCTAAAGGACCTTTCTGCTCTCATCAATAACAATTGCCACCGCCCTGGAATTTTATTCAGCACTATCTATTCTGTTATAAATCCAGTGTCTGTCGCATTGAATGACGTATCTGTAAACATATGCAACGCATTCAAGCAACATTTTTTGGACAAGGTTTTGTCTGTTAGGCAAACCATTACACAAGTCCCTGCTGTTGCCATGTCCACTCGTGCGGCACAATGTGTGCTAGAGAACTTTGATTCAGTTACTCTGGTGGACCTCCACGAGTTGAACGCTGTTCCTGCCAGGATTTTCAAGACGGCTGTTGACATCATAGGTCCCATCCTTGTCCCCTTCATAAACAGCGGTTTTAGTTTGGGTACTGTTCCCGCTGCTCTCCAACACGCTATTGTGAGACTGCTGCTCAAGAAACCCAACCTTGATCCCTCCATATTCTCCAACTTCCGTCTTATATCTAACCTGTCCTTTCTGTCTAAGTTGATGGAGAAGCTTGTTTCCGCGCAGCTTCAGTATCACCTTTAACTGCACGGCATTGGTGATACATTTCAGTCCGGTTTCAGGTCAAGACGTAGCACTGAATCAGCGCTATCGAGGGTTCATAATGACATTCTTGGAACCCTGGATGGTAAAAGCTCTGTGGTTTTAGTGTTACTGGACCTAACCGCTGCATTTGACACGGTGGATCATGCCATCCTCATCTCTCATGTCCAACATGTTGTTGGTCTGCAGGGTGCAGTGCTAAATTGGTTCTAATCATATCTCACTAACAGAACCTTTTCAGTAATGCTTAATGACTATTCTTCCTCGGTTGCTCCTCTGTCATCTGGTGTGCCTCAAGGATCTATTCTTGGTCCTACTCTGTTCTCACTCTACATGCTGCCACTTGGTCAACTCATCTCCAATCACAACGTTCAATTTCATTTCTATGCTGACGACCTCCAGATCTATCTTCCTGTGATTCTGAGTAATCGTTCTGCATTCAGGATATCAAACAGTGGCTTTCCCAGAACTTCCTTCATCTGAATGAAGAAAAGACTGAGTACATCCTGTTTAGCCCAGATTCATCCAGCAGTTCTCTTACTTTTGGTTCTCTAACACCTCAGTTTGCTCCTACCGTGCGTAACCTGGGTGTTATCTTTGACAACAGTATGCACTTCGATAAGCAAATCAGTGCAGTAGTGAAGGCGAGCTTTTACCAGTTAAGACTACTCAGCAAGGTAAAATCATTCTTGTCTCAAGCTGACCTTGAAAAAGCTATACATGCCTTCATCAGCTCAAGGATTGACTACTGTAATGCTCTCTACACTGGACTTAATCGATCACTTCTCAGTCGGCTTCAAATGGTACGAAACGCAGCAGCACGTCTTCTCTCCAACACCTCCAAACGCTCACACATCACCCCTGTCCTCCACTCGCTTCACTGGCTTCCGTTGCGGTTTATGGTGGAGTATAAGGTCCTTCTGTGTGTTCAAGGCCATCAATGGTCTGGCCCCAGCCTACCTCACAGAATTAATAAAGGTCTACCGACCAGCCAGATCTCTCCGCTCCTCTGGACAAACCTCTCTGGTCACTCCCAAATACAATTATGAGAAGTTTGGAGGCCGGTCATTTGCCATCAAGGGACCAAAGCTGTGGAACTCACTTCCAGCACACTTACGATCCATCACGGTGCTGAGTGTTCTGAAATTGCAGTTGAAGACATATTTATTCATACAAGCTTTTAACACGTAGACCCGGTTTCAACTGCTATTTTATGTTCATTGTGTTCTTATTGATTTTATTGATTTTATTTTTTATTGTTGTTTTACTGGAAAGCACCTTGTGCTACTTTTGGCTGTTGTAAGGTGCTCTATAAATAAAATTTGATTGATTGATTGATTGATTGATTGATTGATACTGGAAACACTGGGAGCTTGGGGATGGCATGTATAGCTCGAGAAAGGGAAATAGGGAGATAGAGAGAGCGAAAGGAACATATTAGGTATCATGTAATCATGTGAAGGTTAAAGACAGCAGTAATGACTTCTCAGAGCTGCTGGACTTCATGCTGGATCTCACACACTTCAGTCTCACTTCAGCCTGAAGCATAAAGACCTTCTGTACTTCATTTTGTTCTGGTGAAAGAAGCATGTGGGTCAGTTCCAGCATGTGGGTCAGTTCCAGCGTGTGGGTCAGTTCCAGCGTGTGGGTCAGTTCCAGCGTGTGGGTCAGTTCCAGCGTGTGGGTCAGTTCCAGCATGTGGGTCAGTTCCAGCGTGTGGGTCAGTTCCAGCGTTACATTACAGCAGAACCGAATGCATCATATACAACATCTCAGAATCCAAGTAGAAGAAAAAAGTGAAATAAAAATGTCAAAAAAAAACTCTAATGTGAAATATATTCGGCCGTAAAAACAGATGAGTTTTACTGCAAACCAGCTCGAGTTTTATGACACTTTTTATGTCAGTGATCACAATAAACAATAAAAAGTGGCTATGAAAAGTATACAGAGCAGTGTGTGTGTGTGTGTGTGTGTGTGTGTGTGTGTGTGTGTGTGTGTGTGTGTGTGTGTGTGTGTGTTTGGCACAAAGCTGCTAATACTCAGTGGGCACAGCCAACAACACAGACAACCTTCAGTGAATCAGGGTCAATAAAACACACACACACACACACACACACACACACACACACACACACACACACACACACACACACACTCCTTAGACCTCTCCCTCTGTGCCTCTGCAGCAGTCTAATGGACGTCAGAGAGCGTTACGTTTGCTCCACACATTTCTGACACTGGATGTTTTACTTCATTTCATCTTATTTATTTATTTCACTCACTCTGATATTTTGTTCTCAAAAAAAAAAAAAAATCTTCAAAGAAATATCTTTCATAATCGAGCTGCGTGGAAAAGACACACAGGCCTTCTGAGACTTCAAAAAAGAAAAGAAAAGCATCTTCAGCGCTGAAGATAGTGAGTGTGAGTGTATACATGGGGAGGAGGCTCACACACTCCTCACACACACATACACACACACACACACACACTCACTCACACACACACTCACTCACACACTCCACACACATACACACACACACATTCCTCACACACACACACACACATACACACACTCACTCACTCCACACACACACACACACACTCCACACACACACACACACTCCACACACACTCCACACTCACTCCACACACACACAGTCACACACACAGTCACACAGTCACACACAGTCACACACACACACACACACATACACACACTCACTCACTCCACACACACACACACACTCCACACACACACACACACTCCACACACACTCCACACTCACTCCACACACACACAGTCACACAGTCACACACAGTCACACACAGTCACACACACAGTCACACACACAGTCACACACACAGTCACACACAGTCACACACACACACACACACTCACACAATCACACACTCCACACACTCACCACACTCACCACACACACACACACACACACACTCTCCACACACACACACACACACACACTCACACACTCACCACACTCACCACACACACACTCACCACACACACACTCACCACACACACACACTCACACACTCCAGCATGAAATCAGTCCAAAATGTGTGTAGAGCCTTATTGCTAGGCAAAGGCAGGCTTCACAAGCTCTGTCTCACACATACTAATGCACAGCCGGAGCGCTATAGTAAACACAGTGTGACCTATAGATCCAGGAACCCGGCTGTCTGATGAGATAAACGAACTCTGAGAACGAAGCCAAACATCTCGGGCCTGTTATTGATCACAGCACATTGAAGTATGGCATGTGCCACATCGATGTGCAGGGAGGAAACAGTTAAAAAGTCTCAGAGACATGAAAGGAACTGGACAGAGATTAAAAACAATGACCTTTAACTCCAACAGAGGAGGAAGATGAGGAGGAGGAGGAGGAGCTCCTGGGATTATCATTAATATCATGAAAACTGGAACAAATCATGAACATGTTTAAATTTGGAGCCTGTGCGTTTTATTCATTTTACACCACAGCAATTCTATTCATTAAAAAAGTACCTGGGAAACAATTTTAAATACTTTTATAGTAAATATTAATCATAATTCCCTGTTTTGGTTTATTTTATAGAAACTACATAAAAAAATGAGACGACTCACTCTCTGTCCTCACACTGGAGACTCCGTCCATAAACATGAAATAAAATCTTCACCACATTAATAAGTACACACCTTCTTACTCCATTTAACTAGAAACATCCTTATGTGAAGTGTTTCCTGTGTCGCTATAGAAACGATAAGGTTACGTTCGGACGAGTATCGAAAATTAATCGACACCTTCTAAGCCCAATCAGATTTGAGAATTTATCATCACTGTGATATATCGTATCATATCCTATAAACCTTAGGCCACGCCCCCTTCCGAGTCAGAGGAAGGACACGGTTATGTTAAGAGATAACAGTGAGCCAGTAGACTGATCTACATGTCTGATGTGTGTTTGAATCAGACGGCTGGAGGATTTTAGTGTTCATTCATTCGTTCATTCATTCATTCATTCATTCATTCATTCATTCATTCATTCATCTTCTACCGCTTATCCGAACTTCTCGGGTCACGGGGAGCCTGTGCCTATCTCAGGCGTCATCGGGCATCGAGGCAGGATACACCCTGGACGGAGTGCCAACCCATCACAGGGCACACACACACTCTCATTCACTCACACACACTACGGACGATTTTCCAGAGATGCCAATCAACCTACCATGCATGTCTTTGGACCGGGGGAGGAAACCGGAGTACCCGGAGGAAACCCCCGAGACACGGGGAGAACATGCAAACTCCACACACACAAGGCAGAGGTGGGAAACGAACCCCGGCCCTGGAGGTGTGAGGCGAACGTGCTAACCACTAAGCCACCGTGACCAAACACCACCCCACCCCCCCAGTGTTCATTAACTCAAAATAAATATATTCTTTAGACACCAATTCAGACATTGAGTTTACTGTAGTAGTAAATCAGTCTAATCGAAGCTCCCGACTCACTGGAGGTATCTCCTCATCAGCCCTGCTCCACATCACACAGTAAATAAAAGCAATAGGTGGGAACTCGCTCATTACGGCCATCATTAGCTTGCACGAGCAGCACACAAGCATCATTAAAAAAACTCCAAAGACGAGCCCTTGATCTTTGAACCAGGAGATAATGGCACCTGGACAGGGCTCGGCTGGAGACGGCGGTGTTTATGCTCAGCTAACTCTGCCTCTAATTACGAGCTCGAGTCGGTGACCTGGCAGCGATCATCCGTTTTTGCAGCCAGTCATTTGAGATGCCAGCACTGAAGCATGCAAGCCCTGTCCAAACAGAGCGAGATGGGAAAGGCGGGGGAGAACTTTATTGGCATTCCGGAGCAGGAAGTGGTGCGAAGCGACATCCCGTTGCATGTTTGTCTTTCAGACTACTTCAAGGGTGAATCTGAAAGGCGAGCCGGCGTGATCAGAGAGAAAGGAGAAGCGATGGTGAATGGGCCCGGAGGCGTTCGGGCTTTGTCGGAGACCTTTGAGGATGTCAGAAAGACAAAAAAAATAAAGGCTCTTTGTCAGCACACTTCAAAGGCACGCAGACATTTAAATAAGTTCAGTCAGGTTTCTTGCCTTGGCCCTGAACACGAGGAAGCAGGGTGTCGGAGGAAATCTCACTCTGAGCTGATGCATAATGAACGAGTTCCTGCGAAGACGGTCGGCTCGAACAGCACGGACATCCCAAGGACTTGGTCATGTGACCTGATGGCGACTGAGTGATGACACGGGGACATGCCATGTTCCAGTCATGACTCATCCATTCGTTCCCTTTTTGTTCATAGTCAGGAACTTCCAGGACTGATTTGGGCTCAATGAAAGCAGCCGACTTGTCATCGTATCTATAGATAAAGCAAAATCTGTTTCAGTATGTCGCTAGGTTTAGGCTCCTTTATTCACAGTATCAGCAGGAATTAATGTATTAATAATAAATATAATCTCGTACCGGGGGGCGCGGGGGGCTGTACGGAGGCTTAGTGGTTAGCATGTTCGCCTCACACCTCCATGGTTGGGGGTTCGATTCCCGCCTCTGCCTCGTGTGTGTGGAGTTTGCATGTTCTCCCCGTGCCTCGGGGGTTTCCTCCGGGTACTCCGGTTTCCTCCCCCGGTCCAAAGACATGCATGGTAGGTTGATTGGCATCTCTGGAAAATTGTCCGTAGTGTGTGTGAGTGAATGAGAGTGTGTGTGTGCCCTGTGATGGGTTGGCACTCCGTCCAGGGTGTATCCTGCCTCGATGCCCGATGACGCCTGAGATAGGCACAGGCTCCCCGTGACCCGAGAAGTTCGGATAAGCGGTAGAAGATGAATGAACGAATGAACCCTCTCGTACCGAGACTGGAATCAAACCAAAAACAGAGGTGATGGTCTCACAACATCTCACACCAGTACATGTGTTTCGGTTAGGATTAGTATGTAGGTGTATAGAGGAGTTAGATCAGGTCCAGCTCCACATGCTAGACTTGTAGATCAGCAGCTCCGGGGTTATAACGTCTTCTCGATCCTTAGTAGCACGTGAACATCCGAATCAGAGCCAGGTCGATGTTCACCCAATGCCGGTCATGACAGAATTCACTCTGAAACTTTATTTAGATGTAAAAGACGACACAAATAAGCGACTTCCTTCAGGAGAGACCGTTAAGTCAGGACGGTGGGTTGATCCTGTGTGAAAAATTTAAAGGCTGACAATTAAAGGATCTGCTTTTCTTCATCATCTGCCTCACAGTTTCATTTTCTCCACCACCTGACTAGCGGACGTCCTCTCGGCACTCTGTCCCCGTATTAGCCGAGACGCTAACTCATCTACACATCCATTAATCTACTTTAGCTTAGCCATTTTTCACCTGGGAGGAAGATCTCACATCGCTATAAAGTGCACGGACACGGACACGGACACGGCGCCGAAGCCCAGGCAGAAAACTGCTTGTTATAGATCATTTTAACAGCAAAAAAGAAAAGTGTTTTGTAAAAAAGGAAGATAGTGCTTTCTAGCTGAACAATCGCAGCAGGATCACCTGCACTCCTCAGATCCATTATTACACACAGCTTTTTGTGAAGCCTGTGTGTGAAGCTGAAGGGTTTAACACCGAACACAGCTGCAGGTGGAACAGGAAGTTAAAACACTACAAACACAACCTCTACCACACACACACACACACACACACACACACACACACACACACACACACACACACACACACACACACACACAGCTCAGAAACACATCAGGACCTGACTGAAAAAGCATGAAATGTTTTACACGTTTTTCACAAGTAATTTGACCCTTTTTATGAGGACACAGATGTTCCGTAACACCACCGGAATGGACATGAAATCATGGCGTCCGATGTAAAGAGGTGTCTGATGTTCCGATCTAAAATAAATCAGCACTCTGTTGTTCTTTCGGTGTGTTTTAGACGTGTGTTTGTCCCTCTGTTGATGATCTTACACTGAATTTTAGTGTTGAAGAGAAATCTGAGCTGCTTTTTAGGTAAAAAGACCAGGTCTAAATGCCCTCCGAAACGTTTTGGAGACGGATATAAACCCGATGGTACAAACCCCTTCAGGAGGTGGTCTGGGACGCGTTTCAGATGAAACTGGACAGGTGTAAATGAATGTGGTTGTTTGAGCCACATACGTCAGCGCTATACTCCTCCCAAACGGAAGTACGTCACTCGCAGGTGACTCGGGAGTCGTGCATTGCGCCAGAAACGGAAATGAGGTCAAATATATTAGCAGTGTGGGCGGGAGTAGAAAGATCGGACCGATATCCGATTCGCCGAGACGCGTTTATGTGGCCTGATGTAAATGGAATAGTTTTAACAGATCAGATAGCTATCGGATCAGAGACACCACGCGAAGTGACCGGGTGTAAAAAGGCCCTGAGGGCAGAAACGGGTTCGATATCAACATTTACTCTGAAGATACAAACATCTGTGTGGAGAAAAACAAACCGAACGTTTCTATGCATCTGTCACCTCTAGTGTTGTAGAGAAAAACAGACATAGTGATGAAACTCTACACATTCTTAAAGTCCCGGGTGTTTACTTTCATTATTAAAATAAAAATGATTTATTCCATTAATTAATACCTCTGGTTTTATTCGAGTATTTTAGTTTCATTTGTAGCCTTGTTTTTTTTATCATTTGAAACATTTTTTTACAAGCAGTTTTAAACACAGTTTATTTATTTTCACTTTTTTTTCCCGTTAGCTTTGCACTTTCTTCTGTTTTCCTCTAACGGTTTTTTTTTTTTTTAACACTTTTTCACAAAATAAATAAATAAATAAAAATTGCTGTTTTACTTTTTAACCACAGGATCACAGAATTTTACTCAGGGCATGTGATAGCCTCGTGGTTAAGGTGTTGGGCTACCAATCGGGAAGGTTGTGAGATTGATCCCAGGTCCACCAAGTCACAGTTGGGCCCCTGAGCAAGGCCCTTAACCCTCAATTACTCAGCTGTATAAAAAATGAGCTAATGTAAGCCGGTCTGGACAAGAGTGTCTGCCAAATGCTGTAAATGTAAATGTACTCACCTCACTTGCAATCTCCTGAGGGAATAAATCTCACATCTTCATGCTTTTTCACTCGATTTGTTTGAGGAAGTACCTGAGCTCCAGCAGCATGGAAAGCTCCTCCGTGGCATGATTAAGAGCGAACAGGTGCCGAGGAAGAAGAACACGAGGGGTTTGAACTTCTCAGTAACCAGCAGTGGAATTTACACTTAAGCTCTGAGGAGACTAAAAATCAGCTGCTACTCACAGAGGAGTTACTTCACTGTAGTGACTTCATGCTGCAGATTTCTGTTCATTATCTCACATCACCACATAAAGTGGCCACAGACATCAAAGATTTTCTAGAAAGTTCCTTTGCTCT
>NC_062520.1:2775320-2782820 GCF_022655615.1 Tachysurus fulvidraco | reverse complement strand
TTACATCCCTATCGCCATTTCCGACATGCTATCTGTGTGAAGCGGGGATTTCTGCAGTGACGGCAACCGAAACAAGACAACAGGATAAAGTGGACATAAGCGACACACTTCGGGTGTCATTGTCTCCTGTTACCCCAGATGGAACCGTCTCGTTGCAAAGAAACAAGCTCAGGGTTCTCATTGATTAAGCGTTGTAGTGAGTTAAAAAGTTAAATCACTTTATATTCATTTTTTTGGTGCAACTGTATTTTATTTTGAAGGCATGTTTAAATACAATCTGAATTATAAACAATCAACGACCTGCCTCCCACCCCCCTCAGCGGGCCGCATCATATGGACTTTAAAGGGCTAAGTTTTAATGATGGCTAATCAGATGACTAAGCCAATGAGTAATTTGTGTTGAGACATAAAATATTCAATAGAACATCATTTTCTTTATCATTCTCCACAATTCAGAGCTTGAACAGCAGCATTTAGATAAAATTCCCCGTTTTAGCATGTTGTATGCTTGAAGTGAGAGAAGTCGCTAGTGTTTTTGATGCATGTGACTAGAACGTGTGATCAGTTTGGATAGAAAAGGTTTCATATCTCTCTGGGTTCAAACACAGTGCTGTAGATTACAGCGAAGGCCGGGCGGGACGAGTGGAGCGTTTTCAGAAAATGTCCTTTTTTCATTTCACAAAACGTTCCATCGTTCCTTTTGTCAGAGACGTCGCTTCAAAGCCGCCGTACTTCAATACGTTCACGTTCGGCATCTGTGAACTCGTTCGGCAAAGAAAAACAAATTCCCTGTCGCACACTATATCAATTATCAACATCTCAGAGCTGTTTTCAGACTAAGAAAAATTTAAATCATGACACACCAGAGCATCTCGTCTCGTCTGATCTCCAAACCCGAGGATGAGGACCGGATGAAGAAACAGTAGAAGCAGACAGCAGGTGAAATGACATTCCATCACTGAGCTCAGAGCTGCTTGTACAGCTTGATGTAAAATAACATTAAACTCATAATAATAGAGTCTGATCTGTGTAGAAGAAGAACATCAGCAGCACCGTGAACATTACTCACGTCTCTAAAGCTGCACCAGAAGAGCATCGATATAATCAGATCATTAGAAATCACATTCTTTAAAAAAAAATAAAAATGTTTCCTCTTTTTGTCTGGGGTATAAAACTGAGACCATAAAGCTGGATAGACCTGTGGACCTAGAAATGGTTATAACGCTACATAATGCTTTGGTCTTCTTACACTTAATTGTTAATGTATTTTTTTAAGTGTCAGGAAAAAAAAGAAAAAAATCACATTTAAGTAATAGAAACAAACGATAACACGACACCAGGTTACGTATTTCACCCTGTTCTCTGAGAAGGGAACGAGATGCTCTGTCATTGCTGATGCTATGGGAACTCATGGAACCAGTCATGACTCAGCATCTAGTTCTTTCCAAAGGGAATTGGACATGGGTTTGGATTTCTGTACATTTATTAGGCCTTCGCTCCATTATCTATACAGAGAATAAGCTGGTAATGACTGAGTGGTTACATCTGTGTGGGTAATACTCATCTGTCCTTAACAAGAGGGGGGGGAGACAGGGAGAGAGAGAGAAAGAAGAGAGAGGGAAAGAGAGAGGGAGAAAGAAGTAGAGAGGGAGAGAGAGGGGGGCAGGGAGAGAGAGATAGGAAGAGGAAAGAAAGAGGAGAGAGGGGGAGGAGAAGGGGAGAGAGAGAGGGAGAGAGAGAGGGAGAGAGGTGGGCAGGGGGAGAGAGAGGGAAAGATAGGAAGAGAGAGAGAAAGAGGAGAGAGAGTGGGGGAGGGAGAGAGGGAGAGAGAGAAAGAGGAAAGAAAGATGAGAGCGGGAGAGAGGGAGAGGGAGAGAGTGAGAGATAGGGAGAAAGAGAGAAAGAGGAAAGAAAGAGGAGAGAGAGAGAGAGAGAGAGAGGGAGGGAGGGAAGGAGGGAGGGAGAGATAGGGAGAGATAGAAAGAGGAGAGAGAGAGAGAGAAAGAGGAAAGATAGGAGAGAGAGACAGAGAGAGAGAGAGAGAGAGAGAAAGAGAGGTGTGAAATAAATGACACAGACTAAAGACAGCAAAAACACTGTGTACGTATTGATTTATATTCGTTTCCATAATAATTCATCTGAAAAACCTAATTGCTGAAAATTGGTGAAGGAAAAAGAAATATAAATGTAAAGATAACGAAAACAAAGATAAACGATAACGAGACCGATTCCCTCGCCGCTTTTCCTCGGCACGAGCTCGCCAATAATACGACGAATATATCAAGCTATATTCAATATCATCCCAGTCTCTCGTTAACAGACCCCATTTAGTATGTGATAAGTCAGTAAGTAAGAGTCGTTAAAACCTACAGCTTTATCTCCGTCACTGACACCGGAGACTCCATCCGTCGACGTTAAATACACCTCCTCCATCGTATCCATGACTACACACCGTTTACTCCATTTTGGAGTGACGTTTATGTCACCGCAATTGAAACGTCAATATAAATACAATAAAGATAAAGTTTCAGTCTTAAACTTTTTTAAATTATATTTGCTGATCGAGTTTTGTTGATTAATTACAGTGTGTTTAAATTAGCCACAGAGATCAGGAGCAGGAAACTCTTAGTGGGATTCATTTATACAATATAATATGGAACAATTACGTTTACGGCGGCTTCGTAAATAGATTTAAGACATAAAAAGCAACCCATGACTAAAAATCTTCATAACCACATTACACATGGTACACATTACGTTACACCCCCATTAACATCGTGCTGGAAAGTCCACTTCCTGTATCGTTTATTCCGCGTCGCTATTAAACAACATTTCACCGCCTGAAGCAATCTGGGGATTTTATTGGAAAGAAATTAACATCTAATTACTGACACACCGCAGGCTGCGTTTCATAAACACTCCGCTTTAATCACCACCGCACCGAGTCAGTTCACTTCTGAAAGGAAAGTTTACAGAGTCAGGAACGTAGACACACAAAGACTAAAATCATCAGCCAGGACTCTGTCAAGTGATGGAGTCAGTAAAAGAGTCAGTGATAGAGTTAGTAATGGAGTTAATGATGGTGTCAGTAGTGCAGTCAGTATTTGAGTCAGTGATAGTGTCAGTGATTGAGTCGGTAGTGGAGTTAGTGATGAAGTCAGTGATGGAGTCAGTGATGAAGTCAGAAAAAGAGTCAGTAATAGAGTTAGTGAAAGAGTCAGTAATAGAGTTAGTAATGGAGTTAATGATGGTGTCAGTAGTGGAGTCAGTGATAGTGTCATTGATTGAGTCGGTGGTGGAGTTAGTGATGAAGTCAGTGATGGTGTCAGTGATAAAGTCAGTAGTGGAGTCAGTAAAAGAGTCAGTAATAGAGTTAGTAATGGTGTCAGTAATGGAGTCAGTGATAGTGTCATTGATTGAGTCAGTGATGGAGTCAGTGATGGAGTCAGTAAAAGAGTCAGTAATAGAGTTAGTGATGGAGTTAATGATGGTGTCGGTAGTGCAGTCAGTAGTCGAGTCAGTAATAGTGTCAGTGATTGAGTTGGTGGTGGAGTTAGTGATGAAGTCAGTGATGGTGTCAGTGATAAAGTCAGTAGTAGAGTCAGTGATGGAGTCAGTAAAAGAGTCAGTAATAGAGTTAGTAATGGTGTCAGTAATGGAGTCAGTGATAGTGTCATTGATTGAGTCAGTGATGGAGTCAGTGATGGAGTCAGTGATGAAGTCAGTGATGAAGTCAGTGATGGAGTCAGTAAAAGAGTCAGTAATAGAGTTAGTGATGGAGTTAATGATGGTGTCGGTAGTGCAGTCAGTAGTCGAGTCAGTAATAGTGTCAGTGATTGAGTTGGTGGTGGAGTTAGTGATGAAGTCAGTGATGGTGGCAGTGATAAAGTCAGTAGTGGAGTCAGTGATGGAGTCAGTAATAGAATTAGTAATGGAGTTAATGATGGTGTCAGTAATGGAGTCAGCGATATTGTCATTGATTGAGTCGGTATTGGAGTTAGTGATGAAGGCAGTGATGTTGTCAGTAGTGGAGTCAGTAAAAGAGTCAGTAATAGAGTTAGTGATGAAGTCATGGAGTTTTGACTGCCCTGTTTGATGCACCTGTGTGCGGTATCTCAGTGCCAGTTGATGCCCTGATCAAAGGATTGTGAGCGCTCTAACTCTGATGGTGCTCTAGCTGTGTGTAGCTGAAACATTGAATGATTGCCCTGCTTTCTAGAAGAACATTTACATTTACAGCATTTAGCAGACACTCTTTTCCAGAGTGACTTACATTGTCTTATTTCAGTTTATACACCTGAGCAATTGAGGGCTAAGGGCCTTGCTCAGGGGCCCTGCAGTGGAAACTTGTTGGACCTGGGATTCGAACCAATGACCTTCCGATCGGTAGTCGAACACCTCAACCACTGAGCTACCACATCCTACAAGAACATTGTAGTTATGCCAGAATCTGCGATTAACTACATTTCCCACGAGCCCCAGCATGTCACATGACCTCGTCACGTGTCAGTGCTCCCAAAACTCCACACAGGCCATGATTAAGCTTTGACATGGTGCTGCTGCTGTAGCCCCATGTGTGAGATGTCTGGTTGTCGGGCTTTGGTTTAAAATTCTTTTAGCTAGAGTAGAAATAAAAGCAAATGGATTAAATATGTCTAGAATCTTAAAGCATTAAATCTGAAACGTCTTCTGGTAAGAACTTTCATAGAATTTAGCTTTAAGGTTAAAACAAGACAAAACATTGCAATCGCATTCTTCTGAAATCATCTAGCTGATGTTCCAAGCTCTTCTTCTCACAGTCATATGGCAGAATGGCTCAGGTGTGTCCACAGCTCAGGTCTGTTTGAGATGTGATCCCTGGTATCTCATCACGCTGAAGCTCCTCTGCTATTCCGTGCAGAGCTACACTGCTTACTGAGGTCGTTACACGATTAATTATTAATAGATGATTGATTAATTCCTGTGCTGTGGGGTTAGTCAAGTTTATTGGTTTCAGTTCATTACACAGAACTCAATAAATCCAGCTGAATTACTGTCGGAACCATGAAAGGCTTTTCTTATTTGTCTATCAGGGAAGAAAGATCGATCAAATGTAGAATCATAAAGAGGGTTTAAAAGATCCAGAACTTTCCAAAGTAAAAACCTTGCTGTTGAAAGTCTTGTGGTGTTTTTTTTTGTTTGCTTGTTTTTTTGTTTTTTTGAGGTAAACTTAGACCAAAAACCAAGGTCAAAAATTAGCTAGTATATAGTACGATGCTAAAAATAATAGCATCGTATTTTTTGAGTGAAGATTCGTAGCAGATCTTCTGTTGTCGCCAATAAAATGTCAGATGAGCTGACAGACATATGAAGCTGGGCTTGATGACCGTGCCATCGATATATTTTGAATTCTCTGATGTTAATTGACTCCTTAGAAGCCCCGCCCCCCTAATGCCAATTTACATTAGTAATGTTCGATCCAGCGAATATTCTCAGTTTCATTTTCAATTTTGATTTCGCTTTATGCCACTGAATATTTTTCAGATCGTTAATGTAAAATAAAATCGATTGAATGATTTTACCAATGTTATCATCTCTACACTGGCTACCTGTTAAGTTTAGAACTGATTACAAACTGCTGCTACTTACGTACAAGGCTCTTAATGGTTTAGCTCCCATGTATCTAACTAGTCTTCTAACACGTTACAATCCTTCACGCTCTCTGAGATCACAAAACTCAGGACTTCTGCTAGTTCCCAGAATATCATATAAGTCTACTAAAGGTGGAAGAGCTTTTTCTTATTTAGCTCCCAAACTTTATAACAGTCTTCCTGATAGTGTTCGGGGCTCAGACACACTTTCCCAGTTTAAATGTAGATTAAAAACTCATCCCTTTAATCAGGCGTACACATAATACATCCCATAATATCATGCACCAGTACATCAGACCTGCACATTGTTATGAACAGATAACAGATATGTTAATCCCTCTCCACTGCTTCTCTCTTTGTTCCCATCCCGAGGCGTCCGGACATCGTACCGGCTCCCGACGTCCTCTGTGGGACGAAGCCTTTGGACGTCCACTGAGCCGAGGCCGACTCTAAGAATCCTGAGACATCTCCAGTTAGACTCTGTGATACTAAGGAGATCTGAAGTCCATGATCCTTACACCAATACAACATTTATCTGACTGTATATTACAATCACACCCCCAGTGTCACCCAGATGAGGATGAGTTCCCCCTTGAGTCCGGTTCCTCTCAAGGTTTCTTCCTTTACCAATTTAAGGCAGTTTTT
The DNA here is from genome assembly GCF_022655615.1 of Tachysurus fulvidraco. Taxonomy (NCBI): domain Eukaryota; kingdom Metazoa; phylum Chordata; class Actinopteri; order Siluriformes; family Bagridae; genus Tachysurus; species Tachysurus fulvidraco. Next base: position 2,776,545 of record NC_062520.1, on the reverse strand, counting down.
CCTTGCCACTGCTGCCTCAGTCATCTCAGACTTGCTCATAGGGGAATAAATACATACACACTGTGAACTATATATATCTAATAATAGTCTTGAATTTTTATTCTGTTAAGTCTTATTTCTTTTATTATTCCTTATTATTTTTATCATTCCTTATGTTTACCTTCTGCTCTGTGTTTATGTTCTGTAAAGCTGCTTTGAGACGATGTCTATTGTAAAAAGCGCTATACAAATAAACTTGAATTGAATTGAATTGGTTGCATATCTGAAGCAGATGACTTAGCTCCACCCCCTTTTCCTCATACTCTATGCATAGTTCTCCAGGAAGAGGAAGGTTTATCAGGCTTTTTAAAATACATCCATCCATCCTTCCATCCATCCATCCATCCATTTTCTATAGTGTTCATCATACACAGGGTCATGGGGAACCTGGCGTTTATCCAAGGGGGCTCAGGGCACAAGGTAGGGTGTAGTGCTGAAACACCCCCCCCCCCCCCACCCCCACATCTGACACATTGGAGCAGAGATTTAATACAAATTCATAAATACTACTAATGAGCATTCAATTTTATCCAAAGGTTATTTAATCTTTATATCATCATCATCATCATCATCATCATCATCTCCCTCTCTCTCTCTCTCTTTCTCTCTCTCTCTCTCTCACACACATTCTGTCTTCCTCTCTCCAATCAGATCTCTGGCATCTGTCCAGCTTGGAGTGTATTCCACCGTTAGCCCAATGGACTGCTGTCTGGTAGAAGATCCAATTAAATTCAAAATCAATTTAGTTCACTGAATTTTACATTGTGAAGCCATATCTTTGTGAAGAAGAAGTTATACATATTCTGAAAGCGTCGAACAAAAGATAAGACACGACGAACTGCAGACGAAGAGCACAAAGATCCTCAATAAAGGATTCCTCACAGCTACAATGAGCATTTTTCTCCCTTCATTGTTTCTTTGCCATTTTCTCCCACTGGTACTGTAAAAGGAAGCCAGAATGTCTCGGTGAAGACATAAAGACTGATGACTTACTCCACTGAATCACAACATCTTCACAACATGCCGTGCTACTCGTATCCAAATTCCTGTCAATGGAGAAGAATCATGGCTGCACAATACCATCAGCATGCAGACCACCACGGATTTATTATTTTATTTCCATGCATACAGCCATCCCTAATTAATAATGACCTCACAGTTCAGACTAGAGGAATGAACTCTTCAC